>NW_004955424.1:3418139-3472846 GCF_000276665.1 Chinchilla lanigera
GCGCAGCGATTTACTTTTCTTTATATGGAGTATTCACTGACTCAAAGATCCAATTACAACATCAACCTAATCAGCTCCCAGTGTCAGTAGGCCCCACAGTTACAGCTCCTTGAGTATACAACTTCTTAAGTGTGGTTACTCCTGATCTAAAGTAAAGGGAGAAATTATGTACCCCTTCCACCTTGACATATAATGGTAAGACGGAAATGGGCAACCACAATAGACGCTGTAGTCAAAAGAGTAAAGAACATAACATATAATGCATTTATCATCCTGTCTCCATGCTGATATCCAGCTGGGAGTATAAGGTCAGCTCCAGAGTGAGGGACTAGAACTTTTCCCTTACAGTGATTTTTTTAAGAAAGATTTTTGACACTATCATCTAAATCACTTATCCTTTTATATAAAAACCAAAAACATCCATTTCTTTATCTGAGTTTATTTTTCAGCAAATTTCCTTCTTGTACATTTGCAGCTACTGAAAATGAGCGGAGGGAGAAACCATCTTGAAATGAGGTCTGAAATTAAATCTCTAAAAGAAAAACTGGCAGATGTTGTAGGTTGGCTTACTCAACAAACATTTCCAACTCTCCTCTTGTCTTCCTTGTTCTACTGTAGAGACTGTGCAGCCAAGTTTTTCCTCTCAGACTGTTTTGCGGTAAGGACACTTGCAACACATTTCTCACCAGTAAGATGTAGTCAGAAGCTCCTGGTGTTTCCTCCTTCTACTCATTCTTCTTCATTGGTGAAACAGTGCTGTGAGGGCTGTCAGTTGCTTTTCTGCATGTAAAATAAGAAGATCAAAGAACTTATTAGCCTGACCCCTGAAATCTTTAAATTACTGCACTGAACTAACAAGTGAAGCTTTCTGCTGTCTAGGTATTTTGAGCAACTATATACTCATATCAAATATGTCCCAGTGGAGGACAAGGCAGCTATGGCATCTCCAGACTTACAGTTACAGAGAGCAAAAGGAAGCTCTTTCATAGGATTTCTTTTAATGCAGGAGGCAATAAGAGGAACACTGTCCTTTTCCTTTGGTATAACAATACAACAGTAAGCGTGGTTAAGTTCCACCTTTCATGTTTCTTAAACATTTTAGGTATAGTGCATGAAAAAATTATGAAATTTATTGTTGAACATAGTAAAGCTAATTTTTAGAGACTATAGAGACGTTGTAAAATCATACTCTCAAAAAATCTATCAATTGTCATTAATATCTACCATGGAACGAATTTCAATTTTAAAAACACAAACAAAATTCATGTTTGAAATTGGCAATAAAACTGATACACACTACATATATTGGTCATTTTTGAAATCAGAGATTTCTCATAAATTTGTATCAAAAGAGTTGGAAATAGCAAAGATTCCACTGAAGTTAATTGGGAGCCAGCTCAGAAATGCCAGAGAAAACTGTCATTATGCTTGCATTTACCAAAATCCAACAGTATTACACATTGAATAAAAGTTTCAGCTAACAGAGACATCTGTCAGTACAAGAGACAGAACTCTGAGAGCAAGGACAGAAACACCCTTATACGGTATATACTATGTGAAGAGATGTAAGTCTTGGGAACATGTTTGATTTCTCCTGCCACAACATTTCTAACAAGGGTAGCAATTCCTGAAAGTACCTTAACTTAGAAATGTTTGCTGAAATCAATCAACATCACTTTTAATTTCAATCAGTACTAAGAACATTGATAATTAGGATTCTCATGCAGGTTTGGTGACAGGGAAACATTTCAGACAGGATTTACTGATTGGTGTCAGGAACCATAAATACTTAGATGTAAATGGTAAGCTTAATTTCCACAATACCATGAGATGAAATATCTCTAATGGTGTCATATAGAATTACGTTTACTGAGAATTGATAGTGAAAATGGAATAGATTTTAGGTGTCTGCAGTCTGATCTGAGACTTAGGCTTGGAAAAATGTGTATTGACTGGGCTGTGAAGGGGATTAACTATTCAACTGGAAAATGGAAAAACACAATCTGTAATCTTCAAAAACTAATGGTCAGAAAGATCTTCAGGTAAGGAATATCCTTATAGATGAGCCCAGTTCCTGCTACTTTTTCTTTCCCATAACTATAGCTATAGGACTTTTGACTTCATGGTTAAAAGATAGAAAAATCGTAGCTACAACTTTATCAGATGCATTGCTTTTAAAAACATGTGGTTAAAGGAAAAGCTAGAGAAATTACCTACGTTATTCTCAACTCGCTTTCTTTGTATCCCACTTCCGAGATTGCTCTACATCGGAAAATGCCTACATTGTATTCATAGTGCTTAGGTAGAAGAACACCACCATAAAGAGAAGAAAAACAGGATATAATCAAAGAGAGGTACACATTCTTGCCATTTAATACTTTAACTGTAATTAATTTAATCAAGAACTGATTTCTTAACTCTGCCAAATTTTAAATAAAAAATTAAAAATAGTGCCATTTTTCTAGAGTCAATAAAACAGGTACCACAAAATGCTCAGGTTCTTGACTTCTTGTCAGCTAAGTCATTTTGTCTCAGTGCCATGGGGAAAAATTGAGTGTGAAGCCTTTGCTACTGCAAGAAGGTGTCAAAAAATAAAGAAAATGCGCCATCATATTTTGGGACTTTATAAAGGCAGTTGAAAACTTCTGTTCTTTTAGAGAGCATTGTGAATGAAATTGGTAAGAAGTAAACTTCTGACATAAGATGAATTGCAGTTATGAATTTTTTCCTCAGGCAGGAGAAACTATTAAAGAATTGTATGCAAAGCACAACATGTTCAGACATGTGTTTTAGAAACCTCTTTGCCAGCTATACATATTGAGTAAGTTTTGACAATGATATGAGAGTACACATTTCAGGACTAACCTCCAAAAGAATATAAGCTAATGATGAAAATGTAAAAGCGTTAGAGGGGAAGGAAAACAACATTTGCATAGCAAAAGGCAATTGAGGAGGCAAATTGTCACACAAAGCATGAGTAGAAGAAAGTAGTAATACAATAAGATGAAAAATAAAATCAATAAAATTAAAAGTGTATAGGTTGAGTTTCTCAGTTGAGAAATCAAATTTATAAAAAATAAATTCCAACTCTTCTCCAAGCTCTATAGCTACTGTTTTCCTCTGAGCTCAGAGGAGTGGCAAATGGCATCCTTATTCATCCACCTTAGCCTGAAAGTGTGTATTTGTGTTGGTTACTCTTATTTTCTTCCACTCCACATCCAGTCACACAGTAGGATCTGTGAGATCTGTTGCTAATAATATCCCCAAGCATCTAATTCTATTACCTTTACCTCAATGGACTTGGTCCAAAAAATTAGTATCGCCATCCTGTACTAGAGCAATAAACCCCTACTTGATCTCTCTTTTCTCACTCTAGTCCTCAAACCTATTCTTTTCTAAGAAAAATGATGTTAAAAACAAACCTAGGTTTTCATTCTCTGTTAAATTTAAACAAGTAAAATAAAGGAGATTTTAGGAGGCAAGGAGGCAGACATCTTGGAGACAGGGGATGGAATCAGGAGAAGGGGAGAGGGAAGTGTTTATGTGGAAATGGGATACAAATGATCAAAATATGACATATATATCCTAGTTTCTCCAAACAAATGTGATGTTGTGTATCATAAACATATACCAACAAAAAGAAAAAAAGAACACACCTAATATCACACTCTGGCTTAACACTTCACAAAAGGTGACCATTTAATGGTACTTTAATCCAAACTCCATTGATGAGACTTTTTGTTTCCTTTGTAAATTAATAAGAGAGACATACTCTACCTTTCCACATTACATAACTAAAGTAGTAGGCAAAATCTATGTGAGAATATATTTAGACATTATGGAGAGAACAGCATAAGAGTAATTCAGAACAGAAGGGAAACAAAAAATTTTGAGCATTCTAGGTGCAGCAGTGTAGTTAGTGCTCAGAGGGAATTGCTAGGCCCAAACTCAGGGGGGGGGATCAGCAAACTTAAGTCTGTGGTCTCCCTCAGCTGTAGAAAAAGAGTTCAGAGTTCTGAGGATGAAACAAACAGAAGTTTAAGGAGAAAGCTACTGTAGAGCTGTCGAAATGTGGGAGGAGTTTCTCCTGAGTCCTTATCTGCATTCTGATTAGGAGATACTGAAGTGGGAGAAAGAAGTCCAGAAATAAACACGAGAACAACCCCTGGAACTCACACAAGGCTAGGTTTCATTCATATTTCCACACAGAGTAAAAAGGCTCATTTTTATATCTGAGAGAGTATGCAGAAGACCTGTAGAATAAAATTACTTGGGTGTGTAGGTAATTAGAGGGAGGATAAAACAGAAAAAATTAAAGTTGATGACCAAGCCTTTCAATTTGATTGAAACTATAAACACACTGATCCAAGACACTCAATGAACTCAAAGCAGAGGACCTGAAATATCTACAATAAAGCACTCCACAACCCAGTTGTTTAAAAGTAGTGATAAAAGTGAAATAATTAAAGCAGAAGGGAAAAAAGACACATACCGAATGACAAATTTCAGAATTATTGCAGAATTCTTATTGAGAGCAAAGCTAGCTATGCAGTAGCATCTCAAGAATTTACAAAACAGCTCTCTAAAAGAATAAAAAAAAACCTTTGTCAACTTAAAATTCCATACCCAGTAAAGATATGCTTACATTCCATTTTCATTATGCAATGTTTTCCTCTGCCCTCATTTTTTACATTCTAGTAAACAGAGTCCACTTCCAACATTGTCAATATAGTTTAATTTATTCTCTCTTTTTAAAAATTTTATTTTAAAGATAAAAGAATGAAATACAGACTTCTCAGGTAAAGAGATACAAATGGCAAATAAACACATGAAAAAATGTTCAACATCACTGGTCATTCAAGAAATGCAAATTGAAACAACACTGAGATTCCATCTCACACCAGAAAGAATGGCTATCACCAAGAAATGAGTGAATACCAAATGCTGGAGGGGCTGTGGGGATAAAGGAACACTTTTCCACTGTTGGTGGGAATGTAGACTGGTGCAGTCACTGTGGAAATCAGTCTCAAGATTACCCAGTAGACTAGGATTAGAAGTCCCTTTCAACCTAGCTGTTTCTCTTCTGGGTATTATTGTAGAAGAACTAAAAACATCAAACCACAACAATATATGTGCACCCATGTTTATAGCAGTGCAATTTATAATAGCTAAATTGTGGAAACAACAAATTCCCAGCAACTGAGGAATGGATAAAAAGGATGTGGTATTTTTATATAATGGAATATTACTCTGCTACAAAGAAAGATAAACTTGAGGCTTTTATAGATAAATGGACACAACTAGAGACCATACTCATAGGTGAAATAAACCAGGCCCACATGTGTAAACACCATATTGTCTCCCTAGTGTAAGAAATTGAAAGAGTGAATAAAATCTAAAAGGCATAATAGATATTGTGAAATGGAAAGAAATTGCTCAAAGGATGGAACAATGGGGATGAGAGAAAAGGGAAAAGAAAGAAAGAAGGGAAAAAATATGTGTGTATGTATACACAGGTTGGCTAAGATAGTTGTACTACTGATTTCTATTGCTTTATGGAAAGGAACGGTTAATGTTTAATTGTTTGATCAACCTTACGTGCCTATATTTGTTTAATTCATTCTCAACTGAGAAACACAGTACTTATTAACTCTCGGCCTAGACTGTTCCTTCCTTAGATTTCTGTAAACTGGTCTCTATCATTATTTAAGCCTAAGCTTGCACCTTTTTACTTATACAACCTAGCAGGGAAGCTCTGGTGGTCAAAACTAGTCAAAATTCATTCATCAGAAGTTTATGGAGTTTTTTAAAAAACTTATTTTAAACAGAAAAACAAAACAAAATTTCAAAGAAAGGTAATAGGAGGGTAACAATGGTTAATACATTGCATATTGTTATCTTTAAATTAGTTATTCAGAGTACAAGATATTGGCATTTAATTGTCCAAACAATATTAGCACAAACCTGTGTTTTCAATGAACTGAGAGATTAGTAGTATAACAATTTTAACTATCATATACATACATAATTTTTTTTCTGTTTTCTTTTCCCTTCCTTCTTTTTTGCATGTCCCCCATCCCAATTTCTCTTTCCTGTTGAAGTTTCTTCTCATTTTGTAATGTCTAGTGTATGGAGGTTTTTATGAGGATCATGTGAACATTCTTGCCCAATATATAAGGAATTGTTTTTATTTTTTAGGTACCGGTGTCTTGGTTAGTTTTCTCTTGTTGCTGAGACAAAATACCTGACACCCAAAATTAAGGAAGGAAAGGTTTATTTAGCTCACAGTTTGTGGAGGTTTCAGTCTGTACTCAGCTGGCTCCAAGGCAGAATGGCACATGGCAGAGGGCAACAGTTCATAGCGGCTGAAGACAGCAAAAGCAACTAGAGCAAAAGGGGAGGAGCGTGACAAACAGCCTCTTTCCCTCCCTTACATTGTGTGCAAACTACCCATCCCAGGGTGGGTGTAGCACTCTCATCCATAATTCCAAGATTGGACCATGAATCAGTCAAAAATCTAGAAACCCACCCCATGACTGCATCAGGCTTTGGATGGGGGGGACATCCAGACAAACCATAACAACTTTGAATCAAATTCAGGACCTTGTGCTTGCACCAGGCAGGTGTCGTTCTGCTGAGCTATAGCCCCTGCCCAAGGAACTTTTAAAAATATTAACCATCCTTCAGATCTAAGAATTGTGAATTACTGAAGGTATATTACCTAATGATAGTAAAAGAAATTGACTCTGTTAATAGAAAGACTAATAGGACTTGCTCATATTTTTGAGCAAGTAAAAAGAGTTTAGAACTATAGGTTTTGTAACCTGAGTGACTAGGAGATTGAAAGGAATCATTTTTCAAAAAAATTTAAAATAATAAAAATGAGAAGTGAAAACACTGAATAGGGAAATAACCATGGGGAAGGAAGAATAAGAGTTTATCAAGTATTTTCTTCTTAAAAGACAGTGGACTCAGATGATATTTTTTTCCATAAAAGTTTTAAGAAAATGAGAATTTCTGGGTTCTTAAAATTTTCTTAAATTATAGGAAACTATGCAAAGCTTCAAAATTTACAATATAACATTTAATTCAAAACAAATTTTAACAAAAGTAAAATTACACCACTTATAGATGATATTATATATTTGAAAACTGATCACCTGAACATTTTGACAAATATATTCTAAGTGTGGTTTCTTTCAGAACTATGAGGCTGTATCAAAGTTGGAAAATCAACTTACTGTAAGAGAAGGGGGATCTTCTGTATGTTCTCTAAGCCTTTTAGAAAACACTGGTTGTTTCTTTGACCACATACATGTGAATGTACAAGAAGGGTGATACTACAGACATCAAGGGAGTGGACACTGTTCACAGTAGGAATGCCACACAAAGGTTACCATGGAGAAACTGAGAGTCTACAGTGTTACCCAGCGTGCTGTTGGCATTGTTGTAACCAAGCAAACTGAGGGCAAGATACTTGCCTAGAGGATTAATATGTATACTGAGCATGTGACGCACTCAAGAGATGACTTCCTGAAACGTGTCAAGGAAAAGAATCCAGAAAAGAAGGAAGACAAAGAGAAAGGTACCTTGGTTAAACTGAGGTGCCAGCCTGCCCCACCCAGAGAAGCCCACTTTCTGAGAACCTGTGGAAGGGAGCCAGAGGTGCTGGAACCTGTTCTCTATGAATTCATGGCATAATCTGAGGATGTAGCTCTGCCATTCAACATATTATTAGTGGCTAAGTGTTCTAGGCTCTACTTAAAAATAAAAAAAAAGTTCTGTGTTATAAGGATGGTTTTCTTAATTGAACAGGTATGTGGTACCTTTACCGAAGAGAAAGAAATATTTGGAGGAGTTTCTTGTTGTATCTAGTTAATGGTGTCAGGTCTTTGCTCTTCAGTATTTTTCTTGCTGTAAGATGTAAGGTCTTGGGCAGGTAGATAGCCAAATGGCCAAATATATATAATAATGTTTTTATTGGCTTGAAGACTGTCTAAATCACCATGAGGAAAATATGTATCAAAATAAATGGCAGTCAGTATATGCCATTTCAATTACCTAAATTATTTAAAACACCCTAAAATATACTGAAATAAAATTATTGTAAACTTCAATGGGAAAAGCAATATAGTGGTTAAGAGACCAGTTCACAATACAACAGATTATATGACATACAAGAAATTTAATTGCTCATCCTTCTGACTTTGAAACCCTTCTATGTTTTACATAATATGCAGTTGCTGTGACATGATGGGTAGTCCTTGGACATATAGTGTCTTTTTGAATTGTTTCAAGTGGTTAATCATTTTCAATGTGATAGAAAACCTGGATAAGAACTTCTGTTTTTTATTATGACACCAAAAGCTCAACCCCAAAACACCAGCAAGCATCATTTTGTTTCACTGACCACAAGTTGGCTCATTGGATGTCTGTGTGGGGGGGAGGGTATCTTGTTTCTGCAGATTCTCTTGTGGAAGATCACCATAGATCAAGGGGCTAGAGTTTGCTATTTGAAAACTAAGCACTGTCTGCAGCAACAGTGTTACTTTATGATGGCTGTCAAATGACAACTTCCAGCCATCCTTCTATGCCTTTGGGGCAACCCATGAAGCTCAGTACAAGGTTGGGATAGTAAGTACTTTCTTTTCAGGCAATGTATCCAATCACTCTGAGGCATTTCTCTCTCCTGAATTATTACCATTTTATATCAGCATCCATAATGCAGCCATGGATACCCACATGAACTGCTAGTTTGGCAAATGTGTAAGAATAATCCCTTTTACAATGCAATCATTCATCAGGGAACTGATGGCAGTTTTACTGAATTAGATACATAAAATAGTTTATGGTCAGAGGACACTGGAGGGCAAATCACTAGTAGTAGTAATTACTCTTGCGTGATGTGCCTCACACGTCAAGAAATAAAATAATGTGAATATGGGAACAGCTAACATGATATATCAGAGTTCCAAAGCCACTGCAGCTAACTTTTCTTTGCCTCACTCTAGAATGTCAGGCATTTAAAGTAATACATTATAGCTATGTGACGTGCAAGGTATACCCTAGGCTTGCAGGGCCTGATCTGTGCCCCTTGAATATCTGATCTTTGTCCTATGTGACCACAGATTAATTTGGAACTGCTTTTATTCAAGCCTATGTGATGTACTGTCTTTCCTCAATGTGGTTTTCTATCAGCAAGGTCAAAAGAGCTATTTCTGTCACAGGTCCCTCAGCCATATTTCTATTTATTGTAGATGACACTGAAGAAAGTTTTGGTTCAGTACTGTTTCTAATTTCATCTCATCACCCCTAAATAATAAGATACTGGGACTCTTTTGGTTTTAATTAGATTTTTAGGAGTTTATCCTCAAACTGTCAAGCAGTATTGACTCAGGGAATTCCTATTAAAAGAGCTCTGAGGAGAAGGAAGTCCAAGTTCCTTTCAGAGAAGAAGGGAGGAAGAAATATTAGGACCTGCTGGACACAGCCCAGCTGATGGTCAGAGGTGACAGGTGCAGTCACAAGTTTTTGGCCTAAGGGACAAATGGGCTGAACTTTCCTCCCCGGAACAATTTAAAAAGCAATCATTCTGTTAAGGTGGCCCAAAGCAGACTGAAAGAGTGCTAACAGTTACGTGGGAGAATGTGGCAAGAAGTTGAAGCTTCTGCCATCCTTTTGGCACTGTTACAGTTCACTCTCAGTTTTTCTGGCATGCTTGAGCCCCACAGCCTTTCCTGCTCTGGGGGTACCTCTAGCTCTTGTTTGGAGGTAATAGGTGGGTAGTACTTTGGTAAAGGTTTCACTAACCATTCTCTCCATCCTAGGAAATTGGTGGATGTTCTGGGGTCATAAGGGATGTTAATCAGAAGGATTGATGACTTTGTTTCAGTCCTCTTTCTATATCAATATTTTTTCTTTGTTTGGTTATTTCCACAAGCATACCAAAATTCTCTGGTATACTTCCATTTTTAAAACATAAACAAAACCTGGTTTATCACTGCTAACCCATGCACACCACAGAGCAGGTCACCTGCACTTTCTGTCATCAAATCCTGATCAAGGTTCTATTATCCCTCACTAGAATTATTGCATTGCCTCTCATGATCCTTTGCTCACACATTCTTACAATGTATTTTCTATCCAACAATCAGAAAAACCTTTCCAAAAATTAGATCATATGATGAAATAAATTAATAGCTTTCCCTTTAACCTAGAATTAAACCCAAACTCCATAATTAAGAAAGTTTTACACATTTTGGTCCTTGCCTTATGTTCTAGTATTGTCTCAAATCATGCTGTCTCCACTTTCTTTCCTGGAAAGACATGCAGCTAATTCATCACGTGTCATCTGCACTCATTATTTTTGTGTTACTTGAATACTTTAAGGTATTTCCAGTGCTAAAGTGCTATTCTCCTTTAATGGATGTTTTTCTTTCCTTAAACTTTAAATGGCTGGTACCTGTACATCCGCTACATGTGAGCTTAGTCATTACCTCCAAAATTTAAGATTTCTTTTCTTTATCCTATTAGAATTGTAAACCATGAACTTCCTTTCTGATTATGATTACTTTCACGAAATCTTTAACACATAAAATTATTTTGCTCATTGGTTTCTTAGTGAAGACAAAGACAGATTTACCTCCGCACTATAAGTTTGCATCCAATGGGCAGATACTTGGTTTGTTTGATCACCTTAGCATGCTCCAAAACAAAACTATCTGAAATATGTGAAATGGGTAATGCACATATACATACATACATACCTACACTTGTGTACCTTTGTTAGTGACTCTTATGCATATCTATGTTAATGGTATGTGGAATTAGATAAAAGGAGGAGGTAATGTCAGAGAACACTAAGGTTAATAGACAATAATGTGAATTGACTTCTAATTAGGGGTCAGACAATACTTTAAGCTTCTTATATATAACACAGTGGATCTTTAAACAATTTGTGGTATGGGTGTCACTATCCTCACTAGGTTGTAAAAGATGAGACACAGTAAAAACTGTTTGTGTCCTGAACCTTAAATACTACCACTTTTTGGTGACTCTACAGCAGTCATTTCAGGGAGTAGATACCATGACTCCTGTTTGTGAATTTCAACACTTTGAACATCATTTGGAGGATTTCACATGTACCATCTCAGGTCAGTCATTTATTGTACAATAGGGAAATGGTAATGTATAAAGGTGAAAACAAGAGACGAAGATATTAATGAATATTACCAACAGCAAAATTGATAAAATACTTTGACTTATTTCAATGTCACCTACTTTAATTACTGCAATAGGTGACAGGAAAGAGTGTCTTATGATCACTATATATTTTAGCAGATGATTGGGAAGAGATCAAGTTTAGATGCTGGGAAGGGAAGAAGGAATGGCAATATTTTCTTGTATTCAATATAGTTCATTTCATTCCATTTTTATTTTAATCTAATTTAATTAATTACACTCTTCTGAACTAAATTCCTTTCATCCTTTGTGACATTATTCTACCCCATTCTATTCAATTTTATTCATTAAATCACTGCTAAATACTTTTTAACTATACGTTTCATTGTTTGATTTTGGAAGTAAGAAAAGAATTATAAAGATAAATTAAATGTAGTGCTTGTCGTCGAAGGTGTTAAAATCTAACAGCAAAAGAGATCTAACTTAGGAATTCAGAGCTCTCTATGTGCCAAATGCAGCATGGACTGGTAATAAATCCTTTTGAGATTCATTTTTAATCAAGATATATATATATGTATGTGTGTGTAATCTTACTTATTAGATGCTTAAATGCACTAACATAAAAATGTGACACAGTAACTGAAAAATAAACAATTTTTTCCTCTTTCAAAAAATCTTAAGTAATACATGAAAAATCATATGATACTAACCATAATTTCTAGAATTGATGTTATATGTTGTTACTTTCAAGTTGTTAATTTGTTCAGTATAACTTTATTACAAATTGGCTATTATCAAATTAAACATATTAGAGAAACTGCACCCTGAGACTGCATAGTGATTTTTGTTTAAAAACATTGTCAGCCATAAATTTTCTAAAGAGGACAGATTTGTGGAATACAGAGGACAGATGTGGCAGGGAGTTTAAAAGTCTTCAAGTTAGTTGTCAATATTCTTTTTAATAACAGTTCAGATATTCAGAAAATGGACATGAATTGTCATATAATGGTTTAAAAATTAGTTCAGAGATGTCTTGCTCCTTGTTGTATCTTACTTATTGCTCCATATACCTTTATCATTTTAATAAACTCCATTTATCACTAAAACATGTTGCATTATGATCATATCTTCAATACATGAAGAATGTAGGAATTGCCTGCATTTTCTGATAGAGTGAATCTTCTAAACATTTATCTTCATTCATTCACTTAAAAATATCTGTAAGCTGCTTCTACATAACTCATTTCTTCAAGATGTCAGTCTGGGTTCCAACGTGGTGATCCTTCTGCCTCAGTCTTCCAGGGTGCTGGCCTCAACTCCGAGTTCCTGTTGTTTTACACAGTAAATTTAATAAGAGCAAGGTGTACCATGGTGGCCTGACCAATTCTTTAAGAAATTAACCAAGCACACACACACACACACACACATTTACACATAAATACAAACACAATCACATAGATACCCTTTGGAATAATATCTTATGATGATTTTTATCCAGATTTTATAGTCAAATCTGGAGATTGTAAGATCAATATTAACTTATCAGTGACTGAATACAAGTACAAAACTGAAATGTTTTAAAATGGAAGTGAATGTAGATTTGTCAATATGATATTGATATAAGCTCCTTAGAGGTCATTTAGATAATAATAAAAAAACTAGAAGAAATAAATAATCTATACATCCAATACTAAGAAACAAACATGCTTAAATTCATTAATTTTGCAAATAAATCCTACAAATAGTTTGAGGGAGGGTTGAGAGTGTCATGTAAGTTATAGCTTTATCAATTTTTATAAATCACTCCTCTTTTTTTTTTTTTTTTTTGATTTTTCTCGGTTTTTCTCCGGTACTGGGAACCGAACTCACGACCTTGTGCTTGCCAGGCAGGCGCTTTTGCCACTGAGCTAAATCCCCAGCCCCAGCTTTCTCAATTTTTATAAAAGCATCATTAGTTGCTGCAAGTAGTGCAAAGTTTTTATGTTTTAAATGATATTTTGTTGCCTGGGTAATAGCATCTGGTTGACACTCTCAGCCACAGTTCTTTTTACTTTCATAGTACTGAGATACTAGCTGTAGATCATGTAGAGATACAGAAAAGGAAAACTAAAAATGGTTGGAAATTATCTCTATTGAACAGTTTCTTTCCCTTTCACAATGTCTATTGTACATTTTGGATCTTATTTACGCTTTCAGCTTTTTACACTAGGGAGACAACACGATGTTTACACATGCAAGTCTTGATTTATTTCACTTATGGGAATGGTCTGAGATGTGGGAGAGGAACAAAGAAGGAGGGGAAGACACAAGCTAGCTAAGATAATTGTACTACTAATTTTTATTAGCTCATTGAAAGGAACAGTTAGTGCTTATATTTTCTGATCATTTTTCATGTCTATATCTGGTAATCTGAACAACTACTTTGAAGATAACAATTTGCAATATAATAACTATTGTTAATTTCCTATCATCCTGTTTTGAAATTTTGTATCATTTTTATTTTTTTCTCTTTAAAATAAAAAAGAAATTATCTCTAAAAACTGGTAGCATTTGATATTAATAAACTTATGAGCTAAGTCTCTTCCCAGTGTCCACAACCTATGTATGCATTAAGCAGAAGATTTTTAAGAAGATTAGATCCCCTTATATTGATAACTGAGTCATTTTTACTCCCATCTTTTTATTTTAACTTTTCCATGTTTCTGTGATCAAAGCTTTTTTAGTAAGTTCTAGAATTCAGGATTTCCTCACAAACACAGAAAAGCTTTCCTTTATATTCTCATCAGCTGCCTTTTAGGGATGTTGATCAACTTTTATTTTTGTGTCATACTCTTGGCCTGAAATTTGAACTATTCTTTTGCTAATTCATTCATCATAAATAAGCTCACACATTTTCATTTGCATATGTTTTTATATATCTATATAGTAATTCCTTCTAAAAGTTTCTAAAGCCTCCCTCCCCCCATGTACCTGCTACTGTGTAACTTCTGGGAATACAAATGTTAATGAAACATTTTGTCCATGGAACGGTTTGCAAGGAAATGTCATTTTTATTGGATTTGTCATTGCTGATGTCTATCATCTCGCTCTAACAACACATACTCTGAGAGTTCTTGCTTCACTGCTCTTTGACTTTTTTTTTTTTTTGGTTTTTCTCTGGTACCGGGAACCGAACTCACGACCTTGCGCTTGCCAGGCAGGCGCTTTTGCGCTGAGCTAAATCCCCAGCCCCTCTTTGACTTCTTTTTTTATCTCTCTCTATGTATATCTGGAGATGGGGCACTCTGCTTCTGGCTTTAGACATCAGAACTCAAGTGTCTCCTTCATTAGACTCCATGATATATATTAATCAGTCTCCTAGTTTCTCAGGTCTTCTGCCTTGGAGTAATAGTTATATCCTTAGTTTCTCTAGTTCTGAAACTTTCAGACTTGGACCAAGTTGGGTTCCCAGCATCCAAAGATCCCAAGCAAGCAGATTGCTTGATATAAACCTCTCAGCCTCCAGAATTGCATGAGTCAATTACCTTACTGTCTATCTATGCATTATCTATGTATCTATGCATCTATCTATGTATCCATGTATCTATCTATGTATGATAGATCTATGATAGATAGATCTATGTATCCATTTATCTATGTATCTATCATGTATCTATTTATCATTTATATCCTACTTTTCTGTCTCTCTGGAGAATCCCAACAATATATTGCAAGCAAATTAGGCAAATTGTCTCTCTCCCCAAACCTTACTCTGAATCCTCAGACCTCTTCTAGACAACCATAGACCAATACAGACAGCCAGACTATGCCTAGCCAACACCTGTAATATGACAGGAACTTGAGAATCATTAACACGGGAACACTAGCTTGCATTCATGTTCCATTCATACTGATGTCATCTACACAGAAGAGCTTGTTTTTTTCCCTCTCAGTTAAGCCAAAAAGGTGCATTTCTAAACATCTAGTCAGAGATTGCAAGTTTCTGAGTAGCTTTATCTTTTCTATATTTGGTTCAAAACAGAAAGTGAATTCTCAAGGTTAAGTGGGAAAAAGAAGCAGTTCAATGAGTTTCTCTGAAATTTTCACATAAGAAGCCTGCAAAACCCCCTGAATATCCTCACATATTCAGTGGAGAGGATGCAATTGAGAAATACCAAGCTTCAGTTTTCATCAAGTAGAACGAACAGCATATAGGGGGATGAACAGGGAAACAGTTTTGTAATCCGTAGGTGGAAGATGCGTGTTTCGATTGCTGCAGTCAGTTCTTGCCTGGATTTCTAGATGTGCGCAGTTTTCCACTTGTCACTACAGGGGCTTGTACAGTACTCATGGTTTTCAACAGCTAATCCATCTTTTCACAGACCAGAAATGCAGACCGTCCCTGACTTACAATGGTTTAACTTTCACATGTTTGAATTTAGGATACTGTGAAATCTCTACACATTCAAAACAAAATGCACTCTAAGTCTTGATCCTTTCCAAGGTTAGTGGTATTCTGTGCTATGTTCTTTTGCCTAACCATAGGCTAATGTAAGTGTTCTGAGCTTTGGTAAAGTAGACTTGACAGAGCTATGATGTTTGCTAGGTTACGTTATTAAGTGCACTTTCAACTTAATATATTTTTCAGATTGTAATGGTTTGTCAGAGGACGCTAAGCGACAAAGCACACAGCAAAGACAATACTGTGGTTACAGTCTGCAAAAGTTGGAGCAAAGGACCCATAAGGCATATGTAATGCACTATATAAGGTGTGTCAGCATAGTTATACACAATCATAAATGTTACAGTATGTAAGGCAAAATAATACAAAAGGGTCACTAAGTGATTCTTACACAACAAATAAACAACAATTAAAAGAAGCCCTGGCAGTATCAACTTATACTTGTCCCAATATATTATCTAAAATGTTGACTTCTGGCAAAAATCGTTAAGTTGCATAAAAAAGCTAGAAAGTGTGATTCATGCAGAGAAAATAAAGAGGACAGCAAAAAGTGCCCATGATGAGAACCAGATTGTTGAACTTCAGGAAGCAAATATTTATAAGAACAAAAATCTTCAAGGATCAATGAAGGTTCTGCAGCTGAACAACAAAGAAAAAGCGAATGAAGGCAGATGCATAGCGGTCCAGAAAAATGTAGAATTATGTTTAGCACAGGAACATATGCATGATAGCAGAAGGAGGAGGAAAAAAAGGAACATAAATTTGAAGAATCTATGTTGGGAAACTTAGTAGAGTTTATTTAAAATCTATTTATCTATCTATATACATATATATATTCAATGGATTTTAAGTGTAAAAAACCACAAAAATTTCAATACCAAGGCACATCATAGTAAAATTGTTGAAGGACAAAGATAAAGAAATGATTTTCAAAAGTAGGACCAAAGAAGCTTGTTCAAATATAGATGAAGCTTAATCACTGACTTCTCATTAAAGTAATATAGAACAGAATATAGTGCAATGATATTTCAAAATGGTGACAGAAAACAAAACCTAGTAATCCAGGACCTTATGTCTTAAAAAATATTTAAAATAATTTTACAAAATAAGAAAATACATATTTCCAGAAAAATAAAAAAACATTCTTTCTATAGATTAACTTTAGAAGTAGTAAACAAAGCATTTCACAGAGGGAGAGTAGCCATAGACAATACTCAGAATCCACACAAATACAACATATAGAGACAACTGATAAAATAATTATATGTCTATTTTTTTTTTTTTTTGGTACTGGTAGTAGTCAAACTTAGTAGTAGTCAAACTGGTAGTAGTCAAAATGCTCTAGACCTTGCATTTGCCAGGCAGGCAAGTGTGCCACCGAGCTATGTCCCTGGCCCTTATGTATCTATAATTTACCTATCCATCTATCATCTATTATTTATTTAGAGACAGATTCTTTCCCTGTAGTTCAATTGGGCCTTAACCTCCCTGAAGTTGAGTTGCTCCTGTCTCAGCATAACGAGTGCTGAAAATACAAGCATGAGCCACCATGCAGTTTCTTGTGGGGGTGATGAAAATGCTCTAGACGTGGCTAGGTTGATAGTTGCAGACAATTGTATTAGAAATGCAAAGCACACTTAAACACACAGATGTACACACATCCCAGGACCTGTTCTGATTATTCAAGAAATTTCTACATCCTGTCTCATCAATCTAATTAACCTCAACTGGGGAGTGAAAGAACCACATCAACTCCCTGAAGGTGATTTTATAAAATATGTAACTTTTTACTAATCTCCTTCCTGATTTTTAAGCCATCCCTGGTGGGAGGATAAACGTTTGGTACATGAGTTTAGATTAGTTCTTACAGTGGTTAATGGTCAATTTAACTTCCTAAAACAATAGATATTACGTTGTTTGAAAAAAATGTATTTTTATCATTTTTACTAGATGATTATATATAATCAAATAGTACTATCTTCTATAAGATATAATAACACATTTTATGAATGTCCCTTCTAAAATAAAAGACATAGAAATCTATATTTAGATGTGTAAATTTTGTTCTAACAAATAATATACTTATAATATACATAATATACATAATAATCTCTTATACATTGATGAAGATCTAATTTTCTTTATTTCAATGTACAAAAAATAGATGGACTTCATTAGCACCCACCCACAGCCATTTTTGATGATATATTCTGTTACTATACATCATTATATATTCTATCATAACAGTGAGTCATCTATTTAATTCTTAAGTATAGGTACTATAATTTTCCATCTTATGTGTGAAGTTAACTTACATTTCCCTTTCATTTTAAAAGTACCATGCATTGCATGTTTTAGAAAGAATAAACACTATGAAATCATATTCCTATAAATTTATAAAACTTCAGAGGTTTTTGCTTTAACTTCTTCTAGATGTTCACTCTTTTTATTGAACACTAACGAAGACTTTTAGGTGATCCAAGGTCATGATCAAATGCTACCATGAATAGAGATTTTCTAAGCAGAGAGTGAGTCATTCATTCAGTTATTTATTATTTTTAAATTATTTTTAAAGCAGGAGACATTTCACAAATTTGCTTGGGGTCAATCCTGTCCAGGTTTCATGGTAATCTTGTCTGAATCATTCCAGTTTTAACATGTGTGCTCCCAAAG
Organism: Chinchilla lanigera; assembly: GCF_000276665.1. Taxonomy (NCBI): domain Eukaryota; kingdom Metazoa; phylum Chordata; class Mammalia; order Rodentia; family Chinchillidae; genus Chinchilla; species Chinchilla lanigera. The sequence continues at coordinate 3,436,435 of NW_004955424.1, forward strand.
AGAGCCATCTCTTACTTATTCTTATTACAAAAGTACATTCACTATTCAGTATTTATAGGGCTACTTATGTAGGAAATGCTGTTAATTAATATTTCCCATAATGTACTCTTTTAATTTCATACATAAATATGATGCCTTTGTAGCTTAAGATGCTTAAGTATTATTAACATCGCAATTCTCTCTCTTCCTGTCTCTCTCCCCTTAGGAGATATATATACATGTACTTATACTACTCTATATATACTATCATGTTGAAACTTTTCTTTTAAAAGAAACTTTGTTGTAAGAAATAGATGCAAACATTTAAGAACATGTACTTAACTTTCAGAGCAATCTATCTATCTCTCTATCTCTCTATCTCTCTATCTATCTATCTATCTATCTATCCTCTAAGGAGGTTAAGATTTGTATTTATTTTTGTTTTTAATTTTATTTTTTAATATTTGTATTTGTTGGATCTCACTTAATATGCCAACATGTAGATAAAGTACTGTGAAAAGAAATGGAGACAAAGTGAATGTTATGGCAACTCTCCTGAGATCAGTCAAGAATTAGAAGGAGAACGCACTTTAAAATACAATTATCTGTAACATAGAGCTATATCTACAAAAGATAATACTGTAATGGTGAACTTATTTTAAACCTGTATTCTAGGAAGTTTTTTTGTGAAAAATTGACACGGGAAAATTCATTTGTGTAAATTGAAAAACAATGTTTTATACTTGCCACGATATCTTGAAAAAACATGGTTTTAAATTAAAATGATTAAAAATAAGGAAATCACCTATATAGCCACTGTGCCTTTATTTTACTGTTTGATTCTTCAATTTGTAGCTTACAAATGTACACATAAAGTAGATGGAAGAACATTTAGTATGTACTTTTTGTATTGATTCTCTGAAAGGATAAGAACAAATATCAACATAAATATATGAATATCACACAGTACAAGTACATATACTTATGGCACACTATTCTGTATATACTACCATGTTGAAACTTTTCTTTTAAAATAAACATTGTAAGAAATAGATGTGAATATTTAAGAACATGTACTTAACTTTCACAGCAACCTATACGTCATAATATTTTGCCTGTTTCAAGTGGGAGAAGTTACTTCACCAAAATTTCAGCTTTTTCATTAAGAAGATAGTAATGGAAGAACCCACTCTTGCAAAAGTTAAATGAGATTGTAAATATGTGTGCATAAATTTTTATGTTGTTATTTAAAGAGACTTCAGTGTTTGCATAGCTTTTTATGTATCTTAACTAGCTAAGATTTATGTAATGGTATGTTTCTTGAATTTTATGTTTTTTGTTTCTGTTTTTGAATACTAGAGATTGAATCCAGGGTCTTGTGTGTGATAGACAAGACCACCACCACTGAGGTGCCCTGCTCCTGCTCTTCCCTATTTCACCTTGAGGCAAGTTCTCTCTAAGTTGCCCAGGCTGACCTTCCATTTGGCATTATCTTCCCTCAGCCTCCTGAGTAGCTGGGGTTACAGATGTGAACCATCACATCTAGTGTAGAAATTTGATTTGAAAGGTAAAGAGGCAGTTATAAAGCATCTCTTGTATATACAAGGTCAAATTTTACAACTAGAATTTGTATATAATTTTTGTAACTGTGAGTGAAAATGTTTGTGATAAAAAATCAGGATGTCTCAAGTAGAAAAGGGAAACTCAGGACTCAATGTGTGTTGGAGTCAGACCCTCAAAGATATTCATGCAACAAATACTGCTGTTGTTCTTTAAAACAAGATTTCATAATCAAATAATAGGACAATAACTATAGTTATCACACTGTATTATCTTCACTCAGAGTACACACATAAACCATGTGTGTATGGTTTCTTTTCAGTGAACTAAGATTATATAGTGACATAAATGAAAACAAAAAGCATATATATTGAAGTATTTTTAAAATAATGAAATTTGTAATTTGGGGAATCATTTGAACCTCTCCCTATTTCCTATTTATCTCTTTTCTTTTTTGTTCTTTATGTTTCTGATATAAGAGAAACCATGTTCTATTTGATCTCTTGTGGCTAACTTATTTAATTCAACATCATGTTCTTAAATTACATCTATGTACCTATGAACGCCTGAGATTTATCTTTCTTTATGGCAGCATAATACTCCATTGTGCAAATATAGCACATTTTCTTTTTCCATTCATCTGTTGCTGAACATATACGTTGTTCCCATGTCATTCTTTCTTAAATCCTTACCTGAGCATCCATCAAACTCACTGCTGGATAGGGTGTATGTTTCAAGTGAATCTGTTCAATAAATTGGGCCTTTGTAGGGTGTGTCTGCATGTGTTAATGTATGTGTTTGCGTGTCTGCATAGCTACCTCAAATTCTCTTTGGTTGCAATACACAGCTTCGGAAGTTTCTTTTCTCCAGTGTTATGTTGGTTTTGCCAGTTATTTGATCACTAGATAGTTGTATGAACTTTCTGAACTACCCTCTTTCATTTTTTCCTTTGTTGCAAATAGTAGTAAAAAGATAAAAAAGAAGTGAAGAAAAATATACTTATCACAGCCCAACTCACTATGTGTGCAGGTGTGTGTGTGTGTGTGTGTGCATGTGTGCACATCTACCTGCTCTCTTGCACACAGAATGTAGCCTGGGTTTTTAGGGTTCCATCCATAGGTTTCCCACTCCCCAGTCCTGAATATTTCCAAGGTTAATTAAGTTTCAAGTACAAAGTCTTTACTACATCTTTTAACATCACAATTTCCCATGTAGTTCACATTCCTTCTGATACCTATTGAAAAGTGCAGTTGCAATTATATACAGAAAGAATTATCTTGATTGCTAAGGAAATTAATATATTTTATTTACTACCAAAGACTTTTAAAGTCCATAGGTAAATGGTAAAAAGTGTGCTGCTTACTTCTCCAGTATACTGTTAAGGAACTCTACCACTTTAATTCATCAGTTTACCTTTCTGCTCATACTTCTGTTGTACTATAATAATTGAATTTCAAATACCACAGATACTTACATTAACATTAGATCTAGATTCAGCTTTTTGGTAGAATTTTCAATGCATCTAAATCTTCTGATGCCATCATTTTTCTTCTAGACTCTATAAATATTCTATAAAGTTCTAGAAATAATTAGGTATTTCATTTAGTTTTTACACATTTCTGAAGCATTTGCCTTCGTTAGATGCTGCCTTAAGTGTAGGCCATGCAACACTGGGTCAGAGAGACTTCCAACTTTAGCATAAACACCCCTGAGTTCCTTAGACTCACACAGATATATGTCAGTGTTCTCAGGTTGGCAGAATTTTAATCCATATACATTGATAGTTAATGAGAAAAATCTGTACTATACAAACCCATTATAAAGCATAGTAGCATTCTCTCTACCACTTAAGACTTCTAAAAGTCAGATTATGAGAGACCATACACATTGTGCTCCCCTCCTGAGACACAAAATAACTAAGTTAAGGAAGCATTGTCATGGCTATATGAAGCACGGTTGTATGAACTATGGCTATATGAAGCTTTATTGTGGTTACAACATCATTTCATAAGAATCAAACTCCTACTAGCATCTGAAGGGCATGAAGGGAGTGCATCTTAGAACAGGGCTGGTGAGAGCAGCCATGGAGCTTGCAGTTTTGGCAAGGGTGTCTGGGATCCACCAGGATATCAGCATTGTTGGATTCATTCAAAGTGGGCCAGTAGGGAAGGAATTACTAGAAATACACTACTTAGTAGACAAAACATAAATAACACCTACAGCTAGATGTCTGTACAGTTGATAGTCTAATAAATAGCTACATTTCTTTCCTGTTACTGTGTATTTGGGAGGTATAGTTGCTTCTTCAAATGTCCCATTTAGAAGATTAGTAATCAGAAATATGAAACTGTAAAATCTTGTGTTCATGCTTCCCCAAATACTGCATTTATCACCAGCCTACCATATGTATACCAACCACTTGCTTATTTTAAATTGGGTGGAATTAGATTGGAGAATTCACAGTATAATTTAGAGACAGGTGTTGGTCTTTCAGGGTAGAAATGTGATGAAATTCTGATTTACGAACAATGTGATAGATATCTATGTAATATATTGGCCTAACCTCATAAGAAAAGTACCAGGATTCTTTATGAGCAAGCCTCATGTAAATTATTTTGACAGCAAAGAGGAACATCTTAGTTGTAGTCTTGGGAAACTATTTTAGGGTCCTTTTATTTTAAAAGCACAGTTTTGCCTTAAGAATATTCGGGATTTAAATGTTTCATAATTACTAAATTAGTCCATTGTCATTTTTAATAATTTAAAGCATGTGTTGAAATAAAAAGACAAAATTTCTAATGGTCTCACAGGCTGTAGAAGTCTCGACAAGATGCCCATCAAAGTGGCCCTTACATTGAAATCCCTTGAGGAGTTGGTTCTATGCTGTTCTCTGCTTCATTGTTTACCTAATAAACAAGAATATCTTAAAATGGTGCATGGGAAGCCATAATTTTAACCATGAACACAGTTTGTATGTTCACTACTGTTTGAAAATCATAGTACTTGAACAAAGAGAAAAAAAGAAATACTTTTTTTGAAGTTATTATCTGTAGTTTATTGACCTACACATTCATATTTTTTTAATTAAGAAGTTACCAGATAAAACCTCTAAGACAATTTGCATTGAATTTTTCAATATTTAAAAAAATTACAAAATGTTAAAATCTTAAAATTTAAGATAAAGGCAAGAAAACATGAATTTTATTACACTCATAAAATCTGATTGATTTTCACTGATTAGGTTACTTTCAGTGTACCTCCTGCTATAAAAATCCAACCCCTAACAAATGACAAAGAAAAAGAAATGAGACTAGAAGTGTATTTAAAATAGACAGGAATTTTGGCCAAAATTATAGATCTTTATTTATACTCTATAATTTAAAATGGTACATTGAAAAATTATCCTGTAGGAAATTAAAATCATTTAGAAATTAAATCTAAAATGTTTGACTTTATGACATATTAATTTAATGCTCATAGGACTGGGGATATAGCTCAGCAGCACATGTGCCTGCCTGGCAAGTGCAAGGTCCTGAGTTTGATCCCAAGTACCTTCCAAAAAGTAAATAAATAAATAAATAAAATAAAATAATTTAATGCTCATAGTGAAAAGAAATATTTAGATATCATGTAAAGGTCCAAATGTTTATTTAACCAAGTAAAGTGAAATGGTTCTACAAAATATAAATTCCAGTAACATGTGCTAATGTGTGCTATTAAATGAATACTTGCTGTATTTACAAATATGTAACATATTCATTCATTCTCTTAAAATGTAGCATACCTTGTCCAAGATACTCCAGGCATGTTAGCCCAAGGCAGTTTCAGAATTTTGCAAATTTGTAAAGAGATCTTACTGACTTTTTTTTCTGTGTTTATTTATAGGAGCACTTTCTAAATTAGGCTATTTTAAACTGAACTCATTAGGAGGAGTTCTGGTAAAAGACAATATTCAATCCATCATATATGTTTTCACATATGATGAAGTTCCCATAAGTTGTTTGTCTACACGACCATCCGGCGGATCTGCCTTCTAATCTGGCTTTAAATCTACAATGGTTAAACCATTTACAGTAAAGTGAGATGAGAATTTTAACTAATCTGTCATACAGGTGATAGTCCTTGGCTACTAGTACAGTTATTAATGATCAGTCTCTCACAAGGAAACCCTAAAAATCATTTCAAGAAGAACCCCAAGTCATGAAGCAGAGGACCAGGGTCTCGTAAAGCAAGTAGTTTTACAGATATCAAGAACAAACTCAAAGATACAGGTCTCAGAGAGCTCTAATGGATTTTGCTGAAAACTCCTTTGCTGCCTGCCAACTTTTATTGGTCTTGCCCCAGGTGCCATAGCTCCCGTCCCCAAAGCATCATAAAATAGCCTGTGGCCTTTGATATCTCTTCAGGGAAAGAATATTTTCAGTAAATAGTGAAGTGCCTTCCAGGTATCAGAGACATAAAAGAAATCTACTGATTCAAAGAAAACCTCAGAACTCAAAGTGCATATCATACTAACATTATTTATTTATTGAAAATATACATTAAATGCCTAGGCATATCAATCAGTTTGTAGAGTGCTAGATAAATAAAAGGAATGCACATTGCTTCTCTTAAAGAGCTTATAGTTCAAAGGAGTGGTAGGTAAATCTTTAAAAGTTATATAGCACTCCTGTAACTGATGTATATAATTGAGTCACAGGACCTAGATGGACACATGAGAGTGGACCTAGCAGAGCTGCAGGGAGAGCAGAGCTCCTCTCAATACCTCTTCAAATCTGAATGAAAAAGAAATGCTAAGAAATTTGCTTTCCCTTGATTTATTCCTGAGATCAATGTTAATGTCTTAGATTTCAAGTTTTTCTTGTAAAAGGAAAACCCAGAAGACAAAATAGTAACCAAGAGGCTTACTTTGAGGGTCAAGGGTTGGGGACCGATGTTAAGAAGTATGTTTTTACATCTTGAGAAGCTAGTAGTTCCTAGGAGGAACTTCAACATGATATATGGAAGAGGAGCGAAGAAAAGTGCAAAGACACAGGACCTGGACTCCTGTTTCTTTTCAGAGTATCTTACTTTTATCCGTTATAGTGAAATCTCATGTCTAATTTCATTTGAAGTTTGTGTGTATGATGCATTATACAAAAATGAATTGCAAGAACTTTCATGCAAACCCAGTAAACTCTTATGCTTTAACTTTTTAACTTAGTATTTCCATGTATAAATTTCTTAGACTTACTTCAAGGTCCATATAATTTGGTTCTTAGACTTTATCCCAAGTCATGATCTATAAAAAAATTTTAAAAAATCAATAAATTCAACCTCCCGTAAATATAAAAAAAGAAATTCCTCTGTGAAGAACCCACAAAGAAAATGAAAAGGCAAACTATAGACTGGGAAAGTATTTGCAAACCAAATCCCTGACAGCACAATAGTATCTCAAAAATGCAAAGAACACTGGAAACATAATTGGAAAAAAAGACCAAAATCCAATAAGAAAGTGACTAGGCGTTTTACCAAAGGCAGTGTATAAGCAGCAAACTAGCACATGAAAACATGCTTGACGCTATTTGCCTCTGGGACCTGAAAGCTAAAACTGCAAGGAAAAATCTTGCTGAGGATGTGGAAAGTTTGATCACTTGTGGATTGCTACTGGAATGTACATAGGTACAAACTTTCTGGAAAGTTTTTGGGCAATTTCATGTATAACTAAGCATGTCATTGACATATCATCTAACAATTACATTTTTGCACATTTATTCCTGAGAACTGAAATATATTTCCTCCGAAACAACTCTCTGTGAATGTTTGATTTACTTCACAAACAACATGTGGAAATAAGCAAGACGGCTTCTAGTAGGTAAATGGTTCAAAAAAAGGGTGATATGTCCATGTCATGGCTTACCACTCAACAGTAGAAATGAGTGAATTCCTTATGTACAACGAAACGCAATTCTCCAAGGAATAATCCTAAGTAAAATACTCCAGTCCCTAGTGGTGGAACACAATATTTTTTCCAATATATAGCCTTGTTTAAAAGAGAAAATTTTTAGAAATTATGAACAAATTATTTGCTGATAGTGGTTACTGTCTTTGGGGAGGAGGTGGGAGGGTGGAAAAGCAGATATTGTAATAAAAGCAATTTTTATGGTTATGGATATATATAATCTTAATTGTAGCGTGGCACATGAACATGCCCAAATGATAAAATCACTTAGAACTAATTCTCTCTCTCTCTTTCTCTCTCTCTCTCTCTCTCTTTCTCTATCTCTATCTCATATACTCATATATGTGTGTATGAGTGCAATTAAATTGGGGAAAAGCTGATTCAGAAGTGTGGATTTTCTTAATGTCAACCTGATGGTTATTGCATTATATTTTTTGCAGGATGTTACCATGGTAAAACAGTATTTTTTTTCTGCATTGTATCTTTAAACTTCATATCAGTCTACAGTTATTCAACAGTAGTTTAATATTTAATAATTGTATGACAGATTTTCTTTTTGCTAAACTCTCTTTTGTTAATCATGATTCACTTTATTTTTATTTATTTATTTAAACTGGTACACGCTGTCCACACCTGTATTTCAAGTTTGGAAATGCATATATGCAAGTAGCAATACAAAAGTATTCATGAAGAATGCATAATCTCTGAAAAATTATGAAAACATCCCTGCTACCAATACATTTCTAAATACAAAACTGACCACCATATTTGTTAACTTCTGTGTAGCGAGAGAAATTCATTTTCAAAACAGATAAAATTCAGTCTTTAGGTGTGAATGGTATGAATGACAGTCTTTTTTTTTTCCTTTTTAAAATTTCGTAGTTGTTTGGGATCCTTAAGCATGCACAGAGCTTTGAACAGGAGGGTCCGCCGAGGAACAGGCTTCTCTGGGCGTCCAGTTAGGCCAGCGCTGGGAAGGCCTCCCGGTCATCCACATCTGGGGCAGAAGCGCTCGACTTGTCAGTCCTGCTGCCGCGATTTGGACGCCCTCCGCGCCCACGTCCACCTCGCCCTCCCCTGCCACCCCGTCCTGGGCGGCCGAGGTCTCCAAAGCTGATCTCCAGCTAAGATGTGATAGCGTTTGCGGGCTCCCGGAAGTGGTGGTCCATCACGGAGTCCTCGGAGTGAGCCTCCTCGCTCTTTGATTTATGAAGAACAAATCCCTTCTTCCACTGCGCATCAGCACCTTCATTTGGTTTCCGGATATTGAATTCTACTTTTGCCCGGTCTTTATTTTGGATCACCTTCCACTCATCCAAAGTCATCTCTTTTGGACCCTCTTCCTTAACCTCTTCCACTTCGTTCTCTTTATTCTCAAGGTCTGCCACGGGGCGCTCTTCACCTTCAGGTGTCTCCTCAGCCACGTTTGACTGATCCAGGTCACTGCAATTATAAGATACTGGTTTCTGAATGTACCTGGGGGACTCTGTTAATTCATCTTTGACAGCTCCCCAGTTGTGAGATCCGCTACCTCCTCGCTTGTCCTCGTGCTTCAGGCCACTGTAACGTGAAAAAGAAGATCTATCGTTGCCGCTATGCCTATCAAATTCACGCTTGCCACGAGCATCAAACCCATCTCCTCGACTCATGCCACGGCCATGGCCACCTCGCCCTCTTCCAAGGCCACCACGCCCTCGGATAGGTCGGTCGATAATGGGTCTATCAACTGAAAATTCTCCTCCTTCACCCTTTTCTTCAAGTGGTTTTTCAAATCTTCTTTCTCGAGGCGGTCGCCGCTCCAGTCTCCTATCAATTATTTTCCCTTCCCGGTGAAGTTGTTGATCAGGTCTTCTTCCAACACGTCTTATGCCTTCTTTCTTCAGTGCCGCGGGCGGCTGCGCCTCTTCCTTCTTGTCCGCCCCGCCGACGCTGGGCTGCAGCGGGTTCTTGGGGTCCTTCTGGGACTCCTTGCGCAGCTGCTTGCCCGCCGCGGTGGAGTTGGTCTGAGCGGCGGCCTGAGCCGCGCTCTTGGCCCCGGGGCCCCCAACGCCGCCCCCGCCGGCTTCTTTTTTCTTGTTCTCCGCTGCCTTCAGCACCTCGAAGGGGTCCGATTCGTCGTCAAATAACTGGTTAAATCGGTTGGTGACCACGCAGCCGAAGCCCTCCTGTAGGTGCCCAGGCATGATGGTGGCTCGGCGGCGCGTTCCTCCACGGATTGCAACGGGCCGCACCGAGCCAAGCCAAGAGCGCCTGCTTCAGCTCTTCCCACAAGATCCATGATTCACTTTAGATCATATATTCTTCTCAATATGATCTTCAGTTTAGTTTATTAATATATATATGGGGTATGTAAACTATATTCTACATTATTTCTCATGCTTATGATCATATACCCTTCTAATATGATCTTCATTTTATTACATATATTACATATTTATTATATATATTTGTTATGTATATATTACATATATATGTAATTTGGGTACAGAAACTATCTTCTACATCAACTGTCTAGAAATAAATCATTTATTCACTGTCACCAGTATTTAAAACTTGTCAGTCACTTACAATTAACCCTCAACTAAACCTTGAACTTTTTATCTTTTTGTACTCTGCACTTTTACTTTTATGGAAGCGATGAACTTTTAGTATTCAGTGAAAATCATTATCATTAAATGATTAAACTGTATAAATATTTACTTCACCTGGAAAGTGGGAAGTTGTGGTCCCCATTCCTGAATTAAGTAGAACTTGAGATAGGTTTTTTCAGGATGGAGAGAAGAATTAGGCCATCACTTCTACTTTAACAATGCAGCCCACTGTAATGAAGATGCTCTGTGCTTTGGCTGCCAGTGAAGACAGGGTAAAGGAGCCTCTTTCTTTCTCACTGCCTCCATTCATTACTGGTGTCAAGTTCAAAAGCAAATGTAGTGGCTGTCTGAATGGGTGGACAAACAAAGTCCTGGTAGTCCTTAAATTCTCTTCAACTTGCCATTGTGTTTTTCCCATATCCAATCAGCTTTTCCTTGATGAAGTTAAGGCATATGCTGGTAGTTAATTATAACAGTTCTTCCTTTGGAGTACTATTATCCTGTTACTAGTTTTAATTGAACGATTATAGTGAATGTATTTTGGCTTATATATTTAATAAAACAAAAACCGAGAATCAAAAGTAGAAAAAGATGGAGAGCTGAATGAACCACTTCAAGAAATAAGCAACATGGTTGGGACCATGGATGAAAAAAGGAATAAAATCTTGCCACTAATTTAGACAGGTAGGATACACTGGTGAATTGCAGGAAGAAACATATTAACACACTCAGAAGATACAGAATTTAAGTACAATTGGAAAAAGAGCAAGTGGTTTGAAGCAAAATTTTGGAGTATAAAATCAATGAATAACTAACTTTAAATATTTGCAAAATGTAACCAGCTGTGAAACCAATACTCAGATTAAGAAGTAGAGTAATTGGTCTCCATGGTATCACACACTTGTGCCTCTACATTCCTACCCTCTTTACAAAAGGTGGGTACAAGGAGACTTTTTTTAACCAAACATTTTGTGACATTATTATCTTCAAGATAACAACTTACATGGTGGACACTCAAAGCCAGGATATGCCTATCAATTGTTTATGTTAATGTATTTAATTTTTCAATAACCCCAAGCAGGAAGTTTTTTTTTTTTTTTTTTTTTTTTTTGGTTTTTGGTTTTTCTCCGGTACCGGGAACCGAACTCACGACCTTGCGCTTGCCAGGCAGGCGCTTTGCCGCTGAGCTAAATCCCCAGCCCCCCAAGCAGGAAAATTTATGATTTTAATTTTACTTATAAGATATTGAGATATGAAGAGATTAAGTAAACTGCACCAGGTCTCACAGCTGGAAGGTGGTAGTACTGATATGTGAACCATGGTGATCTGAATCCAGAACCTGGGAAATCCCGAGGCTATAGAGTGTGATCAAAATATAGAGTAAATATTTAACTTTTTAGAAATTAGAGTAAAATACACATTGTTATTAATCCCCTGATAATATTGCCCCTTGATTTGAGCCTATCCCATCATTCTTGCCACTTTCTCTTATTTTTACTTTTTATTTTATTGGTACATTTTAAGTATATATAAATAAAACATTCATCATAGGGAGTTCATACCTGTACTTGATATAGCTTCTCTTTTTCTCATTCCCTTCCCCTCCCTTCCACCCCTTTGCTCTTTTTATTTACATATTTTTGAACATGGTCAAATGAGAATGAAACTTCAATTATATAAGATAGGTAATTTTCAAGCTATACATAAACAGAATCATGTGGTATTCATTCCTTTGTGTTTTTAGATCAATATTTTATAATAAACATATTATTTTTTTATTTCACAGTTTATACATTGTTCATCTTTCACATCCAGCACAGTCATTACTCTATTGTATTGTAATGTATAGGAATATCACAGATGATTGTTGCACTCCATTCTCTATAATCATCACACTGTTTTCTTTGGGGGCTATTAGGTATAATTTAGCTATGGTTACTTTTGTACAAATCCTTTGATACAATATATATGAAGTGTGGGTAGGCAGATAACTAGGGGTGGAATTGGTAGCACAAAACGAATTCATTTGTCAGACCTCAGTGAATATTGCAGAAAAGTTACCAAAGCAGTTAAACCAGTTTACAGTTCACATTTCCACCAGCAGTGCATGAAATTTCCTCTTTCCTCTCATCCTTGTCAAAACTTAGTATTGGCAGTCTGGGTGATTTTTAACCATCCAGGAAGATTCCTGGTGAGACTACACTGTGCTTTTTAATTTTATTTTCCAGTGATTAATGAAATTGAATTTATTTCATGAATTCACAGGTAATAAAGATATATTTTCTGTGAAGTGTTTATCAGTGTATTTTACCCATTTTAAAATAAACTTTTAAATTTTATGGTCATTTTAGATATACAGAAAAATTAAGAAAGTAATGCCAGCAGTACCCAAAGTTCTTATTTATTATTTTTTTATGGTAGAATGTTATATTTGTCAAAATCAACGAAGCAATATTTATGTGTTGCTATTAAGTAAAATCCATATTTTACCAGATAAATTTAAATAAAAGTCTGAGTGTCCTAACTTACTGTCTAATGTCCTATTTCTTCTCCAATACCCTTCCAGGATTCTGTGATACTTTAGTTATCATATCTCTTTTGTTTCCCCTTGAGTATTTCTTAGGTCTTGAGAGAATAATTTAAATTTGATTTAGCAAGTATGGGTAATGGCTCACAGTACTGAGGACTGCAGAGGTCATTTTTTCTTTTTTTTGTATTGATGATCTTTATGTCAGCTAGGTCATTATTTTCAAATTAAAATTAGAGATTTGGATTTTATTCAGATTTGTGAAGATTGGTAGGTTAGAAGGGAAAAGTATGCTGTATTTTGAAAATACATATGGTGATGTTTTTAAAAATAGTTTAACCATGAACAACAGGTACGACAATAGTACAAAATGTAGCTGAGTAGGAGTCAAACCTCTCCAAGAGAAGCCCTATAAGTGAAAGTCTTAAAAAAAGTGAAAAGCTGGTTCTTTGGAAATGGAGGAGTAGAAAAGCGAGGGGGAGAAGAAGGATGAACATGAAAAAGCACATTTCTGAATTTCTCAATAGACATTTCTAATGTTATCTGATGCATAGTAGAAACAAAACCATGTGAATAGATGAGAAAATACAACTTAAGTAGAAAAAAGGTTTTAAAGTTTTATGTCAAAGAAGCACAAGTTTTAGAACTGAGAAATATCATATTACTTTTCATGAAACATTCCTGTTTGAATTATTGCACAGAGATATAAAATATATGCTTGTATTTCAGATTTTAATTGCTGTTGTTGAGATATAGTGGTTTACAATAATTAGAGGATGTAAAAATGTGTTCCCTTTTTTCCTCTCCAATCCTTCTTACTAAAGAATAGCAAAAGGGAAAAAAAGGAAGAAGAAAGAGGAGGAGGAAGAGGAGGAGGAGGAGGAAAAGAAGGAGAAGGAGGGAAACAGAAAAACTGGCTTGCATGATGGCAGGATATTCAAGACCTCACTGCTTTCCCAGAAAGTATTAGTGAAAAGATAAATAATGACTAGCTGACACAAGACAGATCTATCTACTCGGCATGTGGCCCAGTTACAATATCCACCCTGCCTCTTAGGACAGCTGTAAATTTAATATGAAGATAGATGAGGGGACTTTTCTCATAATTTCTTCAGTGTAGTTGTGGTTCATATGGACATTGAGAAAAATATTGATGGCACTTCTAAACTGCTAGTAAATCTTCATAGGTGGGATAGTTTGGGCTTTCTTAGGCAGAAATTTTAGTCATTAAAATCTCTGAGTGATATTTTTCTTCAGTCTTGAGTGGCCAGAAATGGTTATTCACTTGGCAACTGAGATTCCTAGCAAACAGAGGGAGAGAGGCAAATGAAGATGTCATGGGAAGGAGAGAGTGAGAGTGAAAGAGAGAGACAGAGACAGAGACAGAGACAGAGACACAGAGAGACAGAGACAGACAGAGATACAGAGACAGACAGAGAGACAGATAGAGACAGAGAGAGACAGGGTCAGAGACAGAGAGGAGAGAGAGAAATTACTAAGAGGTATATCATGTAAGTGTACTGGCATTTCTTTCTTTGGGGAGAAAGCAGTTGTCCTTTATTTTATGTCATTCTGGTATAAGAAAGATAGCTATAAAAACATGATCATAAAAATCACAGGTACACGCAAGGCATGATCCAGTGAATAATGTTATCTCCTTTCATTCTTAATGCAATTCAATACATTCCCCAACGACGGAATTTGAAGAAACTGTGTAACTGAATAGCAGATTAAAATATTACCTGATAAGAGAGATAGTAATGAAACCTGTAATTTTAACCAAAAATTTGAGTCACAGTTTTAGAATGAACAGATGCAGACTGATTGTAAACACAATAACGGCTCTCATGTGAATGAGAACGCCAGGAGGAGCTCACTGCTGGCCCTCTCATCACTGTAAACATAAGTAATTTCAAATAATTACTGTTTATTTGCTCTTATACATTAATTATTCATTAAGTTACTTTTATAATTAAAAAATAAAACATTGTTAAAGTCAGTTCAATCTTTGTTTTCCTCTGTTGGTTAGGTAAAAGCAAAGTATTTTAAGCCACATGTCTGAGGCCATTCTGATAAACTCATAGATGCGAGCACACATGTACACACATGCATGTGTGTTTAAATTAATAAATGGGAGAAAAAAGAAATCTCTCATACAAATTCAAAATAATTTATGTAAACACCCTGCCTGCAAGGAGTGAGAATATAATTCTCCATCCCATAAGTGTGAGCTGTGCTTCGAGGCTTAATTCCAGAGAGTGAGAAGGAAAGAGAAGAAAGGGTAGCGTATGGGAGCAATTCTGACAGAGACTACTTAGCCAGTTAGTCAAGGCTAATATCAACAAAGTATAGGGCTGTGGTACAGTGGGATGAACATAGTATTTTATTGCTGTGCATTTCCTTCAAACTCATAACACCTTTCTAATCACTGTGAAAAATATAATGTACATTGTAATGGAGGGGCATTCTATATAATATAAAAGGCTGAAAAGAAAGAAAAAACAACCAGAAGTATGAGAAAACCCAGGAGCATTTGCAAGCTATTGGAAAACACATTTCAGAGGAAAGAGAGTTATCAGTTATGTTCAGGGCAGCAGATAGGAAAGTAAGAGGAAGACTGGATCTTGAAGCTTTAGGTTGAACAAATAGAGGGTGCTATTGATTGTGACAAGAAGTACGTCACAAAAGTTGTGTAAGCAATGAATTATTCATTTTAGTAGATTTTCATAACTTTTGAAATGGTGGCTGAAGAAGAAATAAACTACAAAGATAGAAGATGAACAGAGGATTGCTGTATTATTTACACATTTTTATGAAATATCAACGCATACTTTGTGCAAAGTGTCTCTGAATCTTCAAATTCTTGTGGAAGAGATGAGGAGATTAAAATATCTTCCTTTAGTAAACAGTAAGTTTGAGACAGTGGAAACTGAGAGTTGAATTCACTTCACACAATAACCGCAGCTACTTTTCTGTACTATGTATTCGTGTGCTACCCAGGGAGAATTCATAGGTATGTGGCTGATCATTATTGTGGATTAGAAGCTCATGTACTGCAGAATTTATTTTGGCTCTATTTTCCTCCAACCCCCATCTCTGGCAGTGAAGCATTAGAACTGTATTATAAATTTATGTGCCTTGTACTCAAGGAAACTGTCATACTTTAATGGGTCAGTTATTTTCCATTTTTAAAAGCTAATTATTTTACATGGTAGATATTCAATTCATGTATAGTTTCATCTTCTTTTATTGAGTTTCCTAGTCTGCATCACAGATAACATGATATCATTTACCTCAGTGTATCACTTAGGAAGGATTAACTCACTATTACCAGAAGTCTCAAAAATCTATTAGGGAAACAAACCTCAGAAGTGAATAGTGTCCAAATCCATTCAAATTTTGACAAAACCCAGGGGATAACTGAAGAAAAGAGTTCCGAAGTCATATGAAGGCAGAGTAAAAATTTGCATCAATAATTAAAATGCATCATGAGAATTTAATGAGAACAGGAAGCAGCATGCCACATGCTTATCAATCAATCATTTATTCACTCATTAATTCGGCCGATCAATTATTGAACATTTCTGACCTTGACATTTGTATAGAGTTCAGTTTAAAGCAATATAATATACATCCCCATTTCTCTACTCTCCTGCTCATGTTTTGTGTTCTGTGTTATTACACTTTACATTTTCTGAATTTATATTATAGATTCGATTTTGATAAATTTCTATGGTTGTTATGGTTTGTATCTGGGTGTCCCCCAAAAGCCTCATGTGGCCATGGGGCAGGCTTTTAGAGTTTGATTATGGGTGTGAGAGCTACACCCACCCCGGGGTGGATAGTTTGCATATGTAAGGGAGAGGAAGAGGGTGCTTGAGGCCATTCTGCCCTGGTGTGTGCTTCTTGCTTTGCTGTGTTCTGCCACCATGAGCCGTAGCTCTCTGCCATGTGCCACCCTGCCTTATAATCTGCCAAGTATGGACTGAAACCTCCACAAACTGTAAGTGAAATAAACCTTTCCTTCCTTAATTTTGGGCATCAGGTATTTTGTCCCAGCAACAAGAGAAAAGTAACCAAGACAATGGTTATTTAAAAGTTAGGAAGAAAATGAGAGCGAATCCATCTTATATTAGTACATTTCTTACAAGTAAAAGCCATTATTTATACATTATCATTCACAAAATACATGGTTAACTCAGATTCCCTTAATTTTTCCCTAAAAATTTTTGGTTGCTCCTGATCTCCTTACCACTAGCGATTACTGTGGCATGAATTTAAGTGCAATGCATGGTAGCCTTTCTCTATACTATTTTCAGTTATGGACTGAATTGCTTCACCTACTCTTATGCCTTGAAAAATCATTCTTAAAGGTAATAATTTTAAAGCCATATCTCAAATTAAGCCATTTCTCCTCAATTTCTTGTTTATATATCCAGTTAATGACTCAATAATTCTACTTAGATGTCCAGTAGTCATTTGTCTAAAATCATTATACTTCAAATATCGCTTCCCCATCCCAAATCAACCTTGTCAATAACTTTCTTCCCCTGGCTAAGTGATATTCCATCCTCCATGCGCTCAGTTCCAAAATTTTGCACTTATCCTTAACATATTTTATTTTCAATTTTATTTCCCAAATCAAATGCATTAGAAAATGCTGTTAAATGTGACCACCAAAATATATCCAGAATCCTTCGACCTTTTGCCACCTTGTTATTGAGCACTACCTTCTTTCACCTGGATTGTTAACACACCCTCTAAGAAGTACTGAGCTTTCATTATTTTTCCCTGTAGCCTGTTCTCTAAGAAGCACTAGATGATCCTTTGAAAAAGGTTAAGTTAGTGACCTGCTAAACATGGCTATGCAGTTTGTCCATGGGGTAGTTTTAGAGAAGATCATTCAGAATCCACTCACTGTGGAACAGTACATTTATTAGAACAATGGAATTGCACATGGCTATAACAATGTCTTGAGATAGCAATGTCTTTATAAGTTGATACACAATGAGTATGTATATTTAAAGGGTATTGTGTAATATCATGACACATGTATACAATCTGCCATGATCAAACTGGGGTAATTAACACATCATTTCAAACTTTTATCATTTCTTTGTATTGCAAACATTCTAAATTCTCTCCTCTATTTTGAAATATATAGTAAATTATTAACTATATGCACTATGCTATGCTAAATAAAAAACTAAAACTTAGTTCTCCTAACTGTGTATTTGAACCTTTAATCACCCCTTCTCTGTGTTGTCTTCATGCTGAAAACCCTAGTGTCTAATAACTATTATTTTACTCTCTGTGAGATCAACTTTCTTAGCTTCCACATGTGGTGAGGAGACATGGTATTTGTCACTGTGTCTAAGCTTATTTCATTTAATGTAGTGTCTTCCAGGCTTAGCCATATTGCTGCAAATGCTGATTTCACTCTCTGTGTTTCTATTCATGTTTGACAATATCTCACTTTGTTTATAAATACAGCATTTTCGTTATGCATCCCTTCATCATGGAACATGTAGGTTAACCTTTTGGAGACCAAGCACCCAAACTGCAACTCAAAACCCACTTCTTGATTGGAAAGTGCCAACACTGCAATTAAACCTGAATACTGAAGTTTTAGTTTAGGAGAAACCAACTGTTATCTCATGCTTGGCTGGTGGGGTGACTTGGTTTGTGAGGTGACAGGGAGCACTCTGCATTACAGCAGTAGCATGTGTACCACAGGTTCTCCACCACTAATCTAGGCTGTTCCATATCTTAACTATTTTTTTTTTTTTTTGGTTTTTCTCTGGTACCGGGAACTGAACTCACAACCTTGCGCTTGCCAGGCAGGCGCTTTTGGAGCTGAGCTAAATCCCCAGCCCCCCATATCTTAACTATTTTGAACAGCACTGGAATAAACAGGGGGACAGATATCACTTTAATGTACCAACCTCTTTTCCTCTGGATATGGACCCAGTAGTGGGATTTCTGGATGAAATAGTAGTTATACTTTAGCTTTTAGAGGAACCACCCTACTGTTATCCACTGTTCAGGGTGCTAATTTACATTCTCAGGAACAGTCACATAGGAGCCCCAAGGGCGACCAGTGGCCTGCTGTAATCCACTGTTCAACTCACCCTCACACAATGGCTCTTCAGTCACTCAGAATGAAAGTCAAAGTTCCTTTTCCAGTCCAGCTGGGCTTTCCATAACCTGGCTACCTCTCTTTATTCAGCTCCTATTCCCCTGCTTTGAGCTTAGTGCATTTGAAAATTGCATTTACATAAGAATGAAGTAGAGTTTTGTCAAAATATGGAATCAGTTCAGGAGGTCTGGGGAGGTTCTTAGCTTTTGCATTTTTAACCAGGTAATGCTGATGGATGGTCCTGGTCTGGAGTTATTCATTCAGCCAGTCTCCCTTTGCTTATCTTGTGCTCTGTCATGCCTAACAATGTTCACAATTTCCATTTCTTTTATTCGGAGTACCCTTTCTTCAGACATCCAGAGGACATACTCTCTCACCTTCTTCTGATATTGCTTTATTCTTCTTTCAATGACATTTCCCCTGTTCATCTCTTAAAAGTTGCAAAGCCATCCTCTCTACTGGAAGTATTTCCTTTACGAATCCCTGTAATATTCGCCAGCCTCACGTACTGTCCATGTGCATCTTCTACCTTTAACCACAAGTAGAATATATACGCAAGGTTTTATTTTCTTCAATTCTTTCACTGAATATAGTTATAGGCATATAATCGTACTAAAATTAATATTTTAAAATGGCTACCTTTCTCTAATCCTTTGCATTTGAAATTTTATGTCATAGAAGTGATTCATCTTCTGTAGTCAGTTTCCACGCCAGCATTTCCACCCCCCATTTATTTCCTTAATGCTCCAACCATGTTTGCCTGCTAGCTGACAGAAGTACTCTGTGTGAGATTTACACAGTGGATTTAAGTGAATCACTGAACTCTATAAATATGCCTTAGAGCATTTCAGTACAGACATTCTTAGACCAATGGATACATTGTTTCTGATTAATTTGGATCCTAATAATAGCTTTCAGAAGAATAGCAGCAGATGTTTACAAATTACATTTCAGAATTCATATCCTATTGTCGGAAGAATCTTTCACCTTTTTCTTCCTGTATAATTTTTTTTATTTTGAAAAAGAAAAATACCCTCACATAAGATATTCTTATTCTATATAACTATACTTATGAAAATAATATAATTAACATTCTGATGCTTCCGGGTACCCTGTTTCTGACCATATCTTTATGATTTCATTTCCACTGCCAGAACTTAAAGATACTCTTCTGAAGGTGGGATTCTTCTTTCACATGATTATTTCCCATTTGCATGTCTAAGCTCTCTAAGCAATATGCTGTTTGTTTCAGTTTCTTTTATGAGGATTGAATTTTATTTTATGTATCTTCTGTGATTTTCTTTCTCTATTCAATAGCACATTTCTGAGATTCACTCATCTTATGTGTGCAGCAGTTATCCAATTGTACATTGAATTCATTTCTACTGCTGGATAATTGTCTATTGCATGAAAAATACACATAAATGTTCTTTGCCATCATCTTTTTTTCAGGATTCCCATTCGTTTTATGTCTTTTTATTCTATACATGTTTTATTTGGGATTTACTCTTAATTTTAAAGTAAATTGTAAGGCATTCACTTTGTCTTATTTCTCTTAATTGTCCTACAGAGTTACACTTCTAAATTACATTGTATAAAAACAATGAATACCTTTGCTGTCTTTCTAAACAGTGTATTTATCCTAGGATGTTTCACACTTTCTCATCCCATATTTTAGAGATATACTATTTATATAGCCACAAATAAGATATTATTGTCTTGGAAACATTCATTTTCTATTCAGCTATATCTGTTGATCTAATTTCATCTATTGTCAGTAATGCCATTATTCATTAAATTTAATGCTTTTCTTATTTTGTTCCAGTGCTTTTGACATTTTCCCTCTTAGATTCTTTTTCTTTCTGTACCAATATGTGTTAGGTATGTTTCTGTAGCATAAACTGTAGAAATTAACACTGTAATATCTTCATATTATTAAACAAATTGTTTTATTTTTCATTCAATTTCAATAATATTAAATTCTAAATTTTTTCTTAATTCCTTAAAGATGTTATTTCACTGCATTTTAAACTCCCACATTTGCTAAAGGGAAATCAGTTACAAGTTGAATTTTTCATTTCTTAATGTTTTTCCTCTTTGGTTGCTGTAAGATGTTTTATTTCCAAGTCACAGTGTCATAGATGCACATTTCTATAAATTATGTTCCTTAGAATTTATTCAAATTCTTTTTTGTTTGTTTTTTTTTCTGGTACTGGGAATCGAACTCATGACGTTGCTCTTGCCAGGCAGGCGCTGTGCTGTTGAGCTAAATCCCCAACCTCTCAAATTCTTGAAATTACAGATTAGAGTCTTATAAATTTGAGAAAATTATTGATTGGTGTCTCTTAAATAGTAAAATTGCTCTGGTGTTTAAACTTACTCATGTCACTGTGATTGGCTTGGCAGCTGAGCTGATTATGAAAGCACTTCTAGGTGTGTCTGGGTGGGTCTCGAGGTGTGGCCTTGGGTTCTCTATGCCCTCCTTGGCCTCTTTCTCTCTGGTATTTTCTCTGCTGTGCTTCCTTTTTTTTTTTTTTTTTATACTTGGAATTGAACTCAGGACCTTGCCCTTGCCAGTCAGGTACTTGTGCCACTGAGCTATATCTCCGGCCCCTGCTGTGCTTCCTGAGCTCAAGGAACTGCGCCATTCTGCTCACCTGTTCTCTATCACAATCATGTTTCTTTCACTTGGCCAATCATGGACCCAATTCCTTGCTTTTGAGGGTGGATTGCAAATTAAACCTGTTTATGTTGTGGGTGTCTTGTGTTTTGTCCTATCACTTTACTGGTGCATTATGGTAACCTTCCCATTGATACTATGAAGAAATAAGTAACAGAGCCAAAGGTGTTTTGATTTCAGTGACTAAATCATTGATAATAACAATAGTCTCAGAGTAATATTGTGAGAATGCACAGAGTCCAGTCCTATATCACTTAATGGAAGAGTGTATGTTCCAAGCAATGCATTGCTACATGATTTGTCAAGATGAGAACACCATAGAACATATGTCTTGCTTACTTTTTTCTCGCTGCTGGGACAAAATACCTGATGCCCAAAATTAAGGAAGGAAAGGTTTATTTTGCTTACACTTTGTGGAGGTTTCAGTCCATACTTGGCAGATTATAAGGCAGAGTGGCACATGGCAGAGAGCTATAGCTCATGGTGGCAGAACACAGCAAAGCAACAACACACACCAGCGAGGAATGGGGGAGGAATAGCCTCAAGCACCCTTTTCCTCACCCTTACATATGTAAACTATCCACTGTGAGAGGGCAGGTGCAGCTCTCACACCCCTAATTAATCAAACTTTAAAAGCCTGCCCCATGGCCACATGAGGCTTTGGGGGGACACCAGACATAAACCATAACAACATACTTACATAAAGTAAGATGGTTATGATGTCACTAGATGATACAATGTTGTAGAGTCACTATTGCAGTGGCTATTCCATCATTGACTGAAATGTCCTTATATAGAACATGACTGTATTTAAGAAAACCACCTAGGGTTGGTACTTGTGAACAAAGGACATTTCTTTCTGAGACTTGACATTAAGAGGGAAATGGAAAGCTAACCTAAGGAAAATGGGGAGCAATAATAGAGCCTTTGGCAGAATCAGTCTGCCCTTCAACTAAATGACATTCTGCCTTCTTTGAAGATGTACTGTGGTTCAGAGTGGTTTTCCTACTTTAACTTTCAACTGGAAATTTTGCTTTTGGATGTATAGTGAATGTATAATAGATCTTTGTTATATGAAAAAGTTAGTGAGAACTTTTCTCATCTCTGAGCATGGCAAGTGTGACATAAATACCGCAATACACCCCAAAACACAAGTTATAAGCAAATAGGTTCTTATCTATTTGTTCACTGTTAAGTCTCCACGTAGGAAAAAACCTAGCTCATTTTAGGTTAGAATTATAGCAGTGTTAATGCATGAGTAAACTAATATCACTGAAAAAAGTAGAGCACAGTATTTTTGATGATCAAAAGAAAGAGGACAGAAAACAACTATTTGCCCATCTCCCACCTAGCCAATCATGATTCGGATTTCCTTCACCATGGATAGTTTTGTCTGTGACAGAACCTTGTAGATGCAGTAATACACTACATGGCCTTTCATGTTTGGATTCTTTACTTGAAATGGGGATTTTGTGTTTAGTCTGGTTGTTGCATTCTTACCAATTTGTTCTTTTTCCTGGCTGAATTATGTTCTTCTGTATGAATATATCACATTGTGTTTATTCATTCTCCTGGATAGTTGGGTGATTTCCAGTTTCCGGCTAACGTGAATAAAGTGTCTCTAACATTTAGGAATAAGAACAACAAAAACAAAATGCTCTTCTCTGTTCAAAATAAGCTACACGGTTCCTAGAGAATCAAGATTTACAACTTCACTGAATTAATGAATTACCAAATCAGAGTACATTGTAAGTCTAAATACTTCTGCTTTGAGTCTAAAGGTAAATCTAAACATAAGTTTAATAGAAATGTCTGGCAATGGCTTCATAAGGCTCTTGTTTTTTAAACAAAGATACACTAACAGGATGAAAATATGAAAAGATGCAAAACAAATGGAAACTAATTATTCATTTAAGCTGGACCGTGGAGGCTTGCTATTTAGTGGAACTTCTTTTACTTCAGTTCCTTTTAATTTGCATACATAAAAAAGTTAGAATTTCATTTTAACACATATTCTCAAATCTATTAAATGGATTCAAATTAGCTCATAGAAGTTCCTCCCACAGCTGCAATTTCCAAGTAATTTGGCCATTATTCAGGTCATGTAGGTGAAGTTACATTTTTTACACTCCAAAATGAACACACAAACTGCTATACTTCTCTGTCTTTAACAATAAAGAGGCAGTTCATTAAAATTAATGAAAAGACACAATAGAGCACAAATATCTTGGACTTCAACTGTAGGAAAATAATGACCAATGTATGGCTTTATGTCTTAGTTGCTTTTCCTGTTGCTGAGGAAATACCTGACACCCAAAATTAAAGATGGAAAGACTTGTTTAGCCCCTAGTTTGTAGAGGTTTCAGTCTGTCAGTGGCTGGGTCTAAGGCAGGATGGCATGGAAGACAGGGGTCACAGAGGATGAACAGTTCATGGCAGGGAGAAGGCAGCAAAGCCAGGAAGAGAAGAGACAAGGCTCTTTCTGTCCCTTACACTCTTCATTCTTCTACCCTTAATCCTAGTATTGTACCAGGAATCAATCCCAGTATCACAAAGATCCAGACACCACTGAGAAACATGAGGGTGTGAAAGCCATAATGCTTTTGGGGACATCTAGACACAAGCCATAACAGCATCTGCCTCTCTCTCTCTCTCTCTTTCTCTCTCTCTCGTTCTCTCCCATTTTAAATTTTTTGAATGATGTCTTAGAATCCAATCTTTGCCATCCAGAGCACACCAAGGAAAAGCCCAGAGTTGGAAAATTTGGAAGTCAATTGTGCAAGTTCAATTTTCTTCTTTTTAGTGCTTCATTTGATGACAGAATTAAAAGAAAAGGAACTGTCCATAGTCATATCTTGGTTCCAGAAAAATAAAAGAGATCTCAATAAAAATATAATTGTTGTCTTCTTCATGTCTCCACTCTATACCAGATACACTGGGTAGAGAACAATTGAGAACATGAACTGAGTATTGATTTGCTTGTGAAAAGAAAGAAAACTGCAAAGACTGGTTTCAACCATCAGGTTGTTCAGTTGTTAACTCTATTGGGTAGCAGTTTGGGACTTCTAATAAACCTAGGACTGAAGACAGAAGAAGGATGCTGATAATCCATGCAATTGATGATAATTGAGAATATGTAATGGCAACAAAATTTACAACTCTGCCTCTTCTTTCTCAAATATAAATGGATAAAGGTAGTCATCAAGAGATACCTATGGTTAATATGAGTCTAAACTTTGCAAAAAACAAATCCATTCATAAGATGAATGAGTAGGAAAATTTCTACTAAAATATTACCACATACACATGTTACAAACAACATAGCAGATAAAAACTATATGTGCTCAGGAGAAAATAACACTATCTTCCACTGTTATACAATAATATAAAGCTGCTTATAGCATATAATACATATTAGGGTATGTATTATATAGATATGTATATAAATAGAGGCCCAAAATAGTATTTACATTTTATAATTTTAAACTCAAATTTGTCTATTTATTTTACTACTCTATGAATGTATGAAGATCTTCTTATGCAGCCCTTAATCAATACACCAAAACTTGCACAGGTTAGGCTAGTTCTATGCTGCTGAGCTCTTCCCCAAACCCTCATCTGGGTACTGTAGATGCTTTTGCTCATTTTAACCAGTTATTGTGGCTTCTCTAACTCTTTAATTATCATTACAGTACTGATCTCTGAAAGATATGAGCATAACTTTCTCCATATGGCAATTCCTGCTTTAGAGTCTAGTGAATGATAAGACATAGGAAGTATTAGAGTTGATTCTGAAGTTTGGTTTTGGAGAGAGTGTGTACATGTGGATAATTTATAAAAATGCATTGTTTGAATAAAGTATGAACATCAGCCTTGTCTCAAACCTCTGTCCAGAAAGAAGAGATTATGTATAACATTTGTACACTTTACAATGAACTGAATATTGGTAGCAGTCTGTCATGGGGAACTTCTACATCTAAAATATTTCACCAAATATATTATCCTGTCACCAAAGGTATAACAGAAACATTAAACAAAAAATTCTAAAAAAACATATGTTTTCTAATTCCAAACAATCTAAAGCATTTGGGGAATGTTTGATGTTTATCAACACAAAATCAAGATCAAATTGAATTATGTAACAGGTATCTGTCATCATGAGAAGAGTAGCCATCAACTCAACGGTCAATAGAGCAGGCTCAGCTAATCTGAAAGTGTGAATCTGTGTTTCTTTCATTTTACTTCTACAGAATTGACCTCTACGGCAAGAAGTACACAGACAAAGGGAAGTTCTACTAAACCCAGTCCTATGCATGCAGTAGTAGAAGCAGTAGTAGAAGCCATCTACCCAATCTAATCACAGCCTAATTGGACAGAAGAAACAGATAATAATAGAAAAGGATATGACTATTGATTTCAGTGTTGGAGAGGCACCACCAGAGTCCATTTAGCTCTATGAAATAAGAATAATAAGCTGGATGGAGATTTCTTAGGGTCTGTATATTTATTTACAACATCCTCTTTGTTTTTATGATTGTTTTGAATTACATTTACTTTGCATGTGTGTCTGTATTCATTACTGATTAATGTTTCTAATACTTGAGGGAGGAAAAAGGAATGAAAGCTCAATTTTATGTGTGTGAATTCACTCATATTTGCCAATAATATTTGTAAAGGAAATATTCAGATAAGAGGTAATTGTTTTCTTCTGTGCTATTTGCTGTTGCTTTCTTGTATAACTACTTCTTCAGTTTTTCCTCTAGGGGAAGAATGATGAGGGCAAAGGTGGTTTTAATTTATCCTTGTCCTCTTGCCAAATGGCATAAAACTATGCAAATGTCCATAATACTGATTTTCCTTTCACATTTTCTGACTTTTGGTTCTGCAGCTGTAGCCAGTATCTGGAAGATCAGCAAAATTGCTGGTTATTATTGGTGCCCACTTTTCCTCTGGCAGAGAGCACTTTGTTTGTATGTCTATTCATACATTGCTAGGACAAATTCTCATCCTTAGAATCCATGATGTTGGCATAGACAGGTCTGGGAAAGGTGGTGAGAAGGAAGAGGACCCTTAGCAACAGATTTTAATGAGCAGTATTCAGACAACAGACTTGCTAGAGAAGTTCTCACTTTGCTAACACAAAATAACAGCTTTGAAAAATGATAAATTTTTATCCTGGATTGTTGGAGACCACTACAAAGTGGCTCTGAGTTGGATTTAATATTAACCAACTGGCTTTCCTTGTTTACTTGTCAGTTGTCTGAAACTTAGGCACCTTGTCTGGAGATGGGCAGTGGACTCATAGTAAGTAAACCTCTGTGAGTCCCTGGTCACCACTGAGGCCTGTAAAGCTGTGACATCTCAAAGGACAAGATAAGGCCACAGCTGAGGACTTCTGGCTCCAACTCCAATTAACTTAAATTAGACTATAGCTGCAGGCATCTCACTCCTGGAGGAGTGCAGGCCTTCCTGGAGAACATAGTTCTCCTAAATTAACATAATGTATTACTTGGAAAAGTCCTGCCCAGATTCCCTCCTTTTCTTGAGTATCCTCCTCCTTTGTTTGTAAACCAAATAAATACAGGCTGCCCAGGGAAGTCCTGGGCTAAACTCAGAGAATACTGAAGCTATAAGAGAGTTAGTCCCTCCTAGAGCCCTGAAATCATTTCCATTGTCTCATTTATTTAAACCTTCACCACTCACTTGGGAGATTGAGGGCCTGAACAGCCCGCAATAACTTTGGGTTATTTAACCCGATACTGGATGTAAGAAAACACTTAACGTATGCTTCAGAGATAAGTTTAAGCTGAGGAGACACTAATATTTAAGAAGAACATTCTTTTATACAAGTACTATGCTTTAATCTGGTATTTATTGGACAATGATCACTAGGGCAGTCATCATCTTTAAGAACTCTAAGATTTACTTGTGTAGGATAATATGAGTTTTGAAGAACACTGAAACAAGTTGTGTTTATTTTTCAGAAGTACTGAGAAAACATGAGAAGAATAAAGAATAATTATGTGTGGCTCAGACAGTCATTCCAGAAAGGGTTAACTTGATTGAGTAATGCCTATGAGTTTGGAAGAAAAATATAAAGGCATTTTAAGAGAAATTCTTTAAAGAGGCCAGTGGTAGGTAGTGATAACAGAGAAACAATACTCAAGGAATAGCAAGCAGATAAGCTTGAATGGCCTGATGGTTGTGTGCTGGAATCCTGAGGATGAGAGTCGATTTTAATGGCTGGCTCTGTGATCCTCAAGCTCTGCATAAAATTACATTTTATGAACCCTTCTGTAACTCACTGAAGCAAAACTTTTCCTGGCAATTGCCAGGAATAGACATAGTTAAAGTCACTGAGGTTGACACTGACAAATGAATGTACCAGATGTTAGAGCCAGTACTGATCTAGGAAATGTTATACCCAGTACTTTCCGGGAGCCTTCAGACACCAAGGCTAGAGCAGAACCCTCAAGTGCAAGTTTTTGTTTGAACAGACTTTAAAACTTTTAAGTATATAATATTAACTAGAATTTATGTGTCATATTAATTTTTAAATTTTTTTTCATTTTAAATATAAAAGAATGAAAACATAATAACAAACAGACATACATTTACAAAATAACACACAAAAACATACAAGCAATACTGAATTTCAGACAAGGTGAAAGGAAATTAACAATGATTGTTGTATTACATATTGATATCTTCCAATTGTTACTCAGGCAAACAAATGTCGACATGCAAAATTGATCAAACAATTAAACATTAACTGTTCCCTTCAATAAAGCAATAGAAGTGAGTAGTACAACTATGGTAGCTATCCTGTATAGCTATCCTGTAAGAAGCCCAGTGTATATACAGGATAGCTAACATAGTTTTATATATATATGTATATATAATTTTCCCTTTCTTTTCTCTTTTCCCTCATCCCAGTTGTTCCTTACTTTTGAGCAGTTTCCTTTTGTATCCCATTATCTATCATACCTCCTAATTTTTATTCACTCTTTCAGGTTCTTGCAGTAGTGAGACAATATGGTGTTTACACATGTGGGTCTGATTTATTTCTCTTATGAGTATGATCTCTAGTTGTGTTCATTTACTTATAAAAGCCTCACGTTTATCTTTCTTTATAACTGAGTAATATTCCATTATATAAAAATACCACAACTTTATCCATTCCTCAGTGGATGGGCATTTGGGTTGCTTCCACAATTTAGCTATTACAAATTGTGTTGCTATAAACATGGGCGCACATATATTTCTGTGACATGATGCTTTCATTTCTTCTGAGAAAATACCCAGAAGGGCAATATCTGGGCTGTATGGGACCTCTAGTGCTAGTGTACTCAGGACTCTCCAAACTGATTGCCACAGTGGTCATACCAGTCTACACTCCCACCAGCAGTGGAGAAGAGTGCCACAGACTGAAAATATTCCCATGTTTATCACCAAGCACCAAACTCAAGTCAAAATGGATCACAGATCTCAATATTAGAACAGAAACACAAAATCTACTGAAGGAGAAAGGAGGTAAAATTACTGAAGATATAGGAGTAGGCAGAGAGTTCTTGAACAAAAACCAAAGTGCATGGGAATTACTTGAAAGAATCAACAACTGGGATCTCACCCAACTGAAAAGTTTCTGCACAACCAAAGAAATCACCAACAGAGTAAAAAGAAAACCCAGAAATTAGGAAAAAATTTTAGCTGACAGTTCCCCGGACAAAGGACTACTCTCTAGAACCTATAAAGAATTAAAAAACATCAACACCACCCCCCAATTCAAAGATCCAATCCAAAAATGGGCATCTGAGATGAATCCACAATTCTCAGATGAAGAAATACAAATGGTATATAAACACATGAGAAAATGTTCAACAACATTAGTCATTCAAGAAATGCAAATTGAAACCACACTGAGATTCCATCTCACCCAGGTAAGAATGGCTATCATTATGAAGTCAACCAATAACAAATGCTGGTGAGGCTTTGTTGTATTAATTTTAACATAATTTTTGAGAGGATATTAAGCTGCATTCTACCCAGACTGCACCATTTGAAATTTGTACCAGTTGTGCATAAAGGTTACAATTTCTTTATATTCTTGCCAACACTTGATATTTTCCATTTTTTAAAATTATAGTTACCATATTTACAGTGAAGTGATATCTCACTTTGTTTTTGATTTATATTTAGCTAATGAATAATGATATTGAATATATTTTATGTGTTTTTCATTTGTTTATCTTCTTTAGGTAGCTATTTTAGTCCTTTGTCTATTTTTTAGAGGTTTGTATTTTTTAATATGTCTGAGTTTTATATGAATATCAATATATCCTTATCAGATATAATGGTTTGAAAACAATTGAACCCCTTATGCACATCTTTAATTCTATTGATGACATTCTCCACACCCCAGGCATCTTGAATGCATAAAACATCTGAATTTTGAAGAAGCCCAGTGTATATTTTTTTGCAGCATGTGTTTTCCAAGAATTCATTGCCAAATCGAAGTTTATAAAAATTTACTCCTGAGAATTCACACTTTTAGGTCTTACATCGAAGTTGTTTTGATTCATTTAAATTGGAATATGATAGGAGATGAGAACCCCAACCCAGTTTTTGCCTATGACTGGCTACATTTTTTGGGCAAAGTGATTATTCTGTCTACTGAAAGGTCTTGGCACTCTTGTTGAAACTCAACTGACCATCCATGCAAAGGTTTATTTCTGACCTCTCAATTCTGTTCTACTGATCTGTGTCTATCCCACTGTCAGTTCAACACTCCTTTAATTTTTTTTTCTCTGTGAAGGAAATTGAGCCCAATACTTCATGCATGCTAAACAGGGGCTCTACCACCGATTTACAGCTCCTATTTAGAGTATTATAGTTTGGTAATCAGGGTTGATATTAGAAAATGAATTCTTCAACTTGACTTTTTTCAAGAATGCTTTTGATAATGCGATCTCTTGCAAGAATTTGGTACGTGTGAATGTTTTTGATACTGTGATCTCCTGCAAGATATTAATGCATGTGAAGTTTTGTGCATTGGCTTTGGGATCACTGGGATTATAATATGGGTGGTGTTAAAAGTAAAACTCAATTTTAGGAAGAGTATTATCTTCATAACATCAAGTCTTTCAATCCATGACCTCTTGTACTTCTTTAAGTCCGCTATCATTTCTTCTAACAATGGTCTATGGTTTTCAGTAAGTAATTTCCTACACATGATCTGATTCAATATATTTTTCTAGTGTTTAAATATATATTTTGTGAAAATTTTAAAAATAAAGAAAAATGAAAGAATATTCGGTTTGAAATTTACCTGTATTGATAATAAAATTATATGACATTAGAATACTTTTAGGAAAAAATAATAAATTCCTAAGTATTATATTATTTTTCATGCATTATAAGTGGAATTTTCAATGCTAATATATACATGGTTTTTATGTGTTCTTGAATTCTAATTTATAAAATCCTATTTTTTAGCTTCAGTTTTATTTATCTGTATGTATGTAGATTCTTTGGGATTTTATATTTATAGAATGATATCATTTTCAAATTCATACTTTTCCTTATAATTTAGGTATATTTTCTTATTTCTCTTCTGCATGTTAAGTTCTTTGACTAGAAACTATAATATGATAGGGAAAAGAGCGACAAAATTGGGCAAACTGGACTTGCTTCTTAATTAGAAGCAAAGGGGAAATATTTCAGGAACACCAGGCTAACATTTTCTTAAAAAGAATGTTAATATTTTTTAATAAATAAAGCCAAGAGTTACTGGACAAGTATCAATCCCAGCAGGAAAACATTAAGTAGATGACACAGCTGATTTCTCTGTTCCCTCAGTGTCCCTCGTCTTCCCTGGGTACAGGATTATATTAGTGAACTGTGTCTGGGTTCTTATTCAGTTTCCTCTGTGTACCATTCAGTGTGTTTATCCCTTTGATTTGCCTCATACCCTCTTGCAGTCACTCCTAGTCTGTTTTATTATTTCTTTTCTGTCCCCACACACTTTTACTGGTGAGTTCCATTTTTCTAACTGAGAAACAAATAAACAAAAACAAAATAAATCTTCTACATTGGATTAGCACAGGCCATTAGCATTGTGCTAGAGTCACATAGATAAAATTGTAAGCTGAATATTGTAACATTAAGCTTCTTTCTTAAGAAAATCAAATTATAGTCCAAACTGTCCTGGGGGAGGAATGACATGAAAATGTCATTTCAACAGCTTCCAATACAGTTGGTGTATTAGTAGCCATTCTGAAGTTTCATTTAGGAAATCCATCTCAATAAGAACATCCTTCCATTCAGGAGCAACTCTAGCAACCTGAAAGCAGAAAAGTTGTCCATTTCTTGGAAGGGAGCAGCTAGATCTTGCCTCTGGGTCAGGAAGTCTTCCACTGTTACTGCCTTTTCTCTGTCTGTCTAGATCCTGTGAAATGTACAAGGCAGAACTTGGAGAAGATCTGAGTGAGATGACTGGGAGAAGATTGAACAGTCGCAGATGGTGAGCACAGACAGAACTCATAAAGAAAAGTCCAAGGGCAGCCTTGACTGTGGACTATAACAGTCATCATACTGAATTTTTCTTACTAGAACATCACATATGGAGCACCCAAATAGGAAATAAGCACACTGATCCACTTATGTAATAAAATGAAGTTTGGAGAAGGGAGAACACTGAGAGCTGATGAGTATGAAATAAAATGCTTCTTAATTCATGTATATATATAATTATAAAATGATACAGGTTCAGCACTTTATCATAAGAGTCTGGGGACTATACATATATGGCAACTGACTTTTTTGAGATGGTAGAAAATCAAGATGATATGCACCCACCAGCATTCTCTGAAGTACTGTTCTATAATGAACATTTTATTATTTCTGTCACAAAATTTAAGGATATTTTAAAAACTAGACCAAATAAAATATATAACGAGCCCCTGAGAAAGTAAAGGAAAAGCTATGTCTCCCATCCAGAAGCTGGCCCAATGTGCATATTTAAGCCATCT
This sequence comes from Chinchilla lanigera, assembly GCF_000276665.1. Taxonomy (NCBI): domain Eukaryota; kingdom Metazoa; phylum Chordata; class Mammalia; order Rodentia; family Chinchillidae; genus Chinchilla; species Chinchilla lanigera. Next base: position 3,468,882 of record NW_004955424.1, read on the forward strand.
TATTCTCCTATTATCGTGCATGAGAAATTTCACAAATAGCAGCCTCAGATCAGGCTACTCTGAGACCATGGTTAAGGAGACAAAGCAAGGTTATCTCATTTTGTGTAAGCACAAAAAAAAAGCAAGGGTAAACTTCCATTCTTTCTTAAAATGAGTGACTGCCATGTTGACATGTATTATTTGCTAGGGAGTATATTCTCACTAAAGCCAGTCCTTTCTGCAGATTTCTAACCCTATTTCCTTAGATCATTCCCCAAATCACTCAAGCTGAGCAAAAATACTGTAGTAGGTTCTTTCTAAGGCTATCTCACTGAGGTACTCCAAATTTCTCCTTAGTGGTCACTTCCTCCTTAACACCAAGTAAGAAACTTAGCCTGTTTAACTGCAGGAGCGTTCCTAGTCATTGACAGGCAATGGACCCAGATAAATCAGGTTTTGTGGGCCAGGGATTTAGCTCAGTGGCACAGTGCCTGCCTGGCAAGTGTAAGGTAGTGAGTTCGATTCCTGGTACTGGAAAAACAAAACAAAACAAAACAGATAAATCAGGTTTTAACTCCAATGAGTTACAAAAAGACTTTTAGGTATCAAAATAATTTGAGTTTCTAAACACCAAATAAGGATTTTTGTACTTTAAAATATTTTTGGAGATCATCTGGCAACATGTATCTGGACCTTAAAAATATGCAGATACTGATCCAGTAATATCTTGAGGGGAAATCTCAAATATAGGTGATTTTCTCCCTCCCTCCCTCTCTCTCTCTCTCTCTCTCTCTCTCTCTATATATATATATATATATATACACACATACATATATATAAAATTTAAGAACTGCAGAGTGCAGAGGGATGAATTGTATGTAAAAATAAATTTGGTCTTTCTTGCACTATGCCAAATTCTCAAATCCATGGATTAAATAGATAGTGTAACTTTATTCTTTCTCATTTTATATCTCAGAAAATGATTTTGACACAAACAAAAATATCGTTTCAAAAAGAAGCTGTACTTAGAAGGGTTAAATAATTCAGCCTGTCAACACTTCCTCTACAATATGTTTGAGGCAGAGAAATCCTTAGGCAATTTATGCTTTGGAGTGAGCATCTTTCTTTGGCATTTTATCCTCTGTAGTAATTCCATTAAAATACCACAATTTATTGCTCATCTGTCTTTTCCGATTTTATCAGTGTTGAAACACTTTAAACTGAGAATGGGATTAAATAAACCCCATTCACCAGTGTGGTAAAATATAATAGACACCTACCCTATTAAATGCCTGGCTAAATCGATATATCTACTTGGCAGCAATTTCCAGAAGATAAGGTGATACCCTCCTGTTCTATTTGATAGATGAGCAAACTTAAAAGGAAGAATTTACAGTAGATGCAGTGTGTACCTCCAAGGAGTGTTTATTATTCCCAAATTACCTTCTCATGTCAGCAGATTTGTGGTTAGTAAACAGAGAGGCCATTCGTATCCCTCCTCCTGGGTGGCTATAGCCATAGTTTTGAAGCCAGTAACTGATGTGGCTGGCAGAGAAATGTTTGAATTTATTTAGCAAGGAAGCTATTGCAGCTGCCTTTAAAAGATGTTTATACATTTTAATCAGGAGTATTGTACTGTTCAAACTTACACTGCCAAATAATGTGCTGATCTGTTTGAAGGGTGCTTGAAGAATATGGGAGGAATATTCACAGGGGATGTTGAAGAAACAATGAGAGGACAAAGTTATAATCAGCCAGGTGCTGCCTATGTGTTTTACACGTTTATTAATTTCAAAGCAATTGATCGGAGGATGGAAATTATCATGTTTATAATCTGCCAGAAACTATTCTTGGCACTTTAACCTAGATTATTTAATCCTCAGAAAGAGTAATTGAGTTAGATTTTATTATGGATTTGGAAGTAGAAGCTGTGTTAACTGCTCTGAAATTATTGCTGTTCTCCACTGTGACAGGCCAAAGGATGAGAGATTACTTAGAGTCCATGTCCAGTTGAAACTCTAAGGAGGCTCAGAGGGACTGCCTTAATGACACCCCTCAGCGTGAGAGTCTCAGAAAAATAGCCTCTACTGAAGCTTCTAAGGCTGTTTATTGACAGAACAAGGAAGCAAGGATAAAGGACAAAAGAATCATGTCTGCGCAGAAATTCACGTAGAGGACAGGGAAAGGATGGGGGATATCAGGGTGGTCTGGTATCTGACTGACCTTAGAAGCAGAAAGTATATCTGACCTGAATTCTTAGCCTCTATTACTGGCAGTGAAGCATAATACAAAATTGTCCCGAGTAATGTTCAGGGCCTTACAGGCTGACACACGAGGTATTCCTGCTTCACCCTGGGCTCTTGCTAAATCTGCAGTTCTACTTCCTGTTAGCATTTAGCATTCTAGAACATGGAAAGAAGGGAAATGAACATGAGTTGTGTGCTCTTTTATCCAGCACTCCAAAATAGAAACAAGATTCTGCCTCAGAAAGAATTCAGTGGCCAGTCTGAAAAATCTCTGTTAAAGTTTTATAGATTTGGAGAATGTGCTAGAAATCATAGAGGACCATGAATGGATATAGGAGGGCAGGGAGTGTTGGGGTGAAAGTAATTTTTCTAAAGTACTACTTTGGCAGCAACAAAATTTAATTCTTTGAATGATAGACTCTTGACAAATATCTATGTTGGTGGTTTACTACAGACTTGTACACCTTTAGCCCCCGAGGCTGGATACAGTTTGGATTGGAAACATGCCCTGGTGTAGAGACTGGCTGAACATGAATGTGTTCTTTTCTCCTGCTTTTGGGCCTGCAATGCTATAAACTTCATTGTCTCTGTATGTATCAGTGCTTAGGAAGGGAAGAATTGATTTCAAAGTTAAATAGGCTTTTGTATTAATTTTCAGGTATACCAATATATGAAGCACAGTCTGTTTGGAATCAGTTATGTACTCCTGTGTTCCTGGAGTGAAAGATATAGCCCTGATATCAGTCGCTTTGTGAGCTGTTTCTTGCAACTGAGAGTATGTGGCACAGGTCTACATAAGACATGCAGCTATGCCTAAGAATAGTTTTATAGCCTTTCTGCTATTTTCTAGGGCTGGGAAAGCTCCTTTGGAAAGAGAGCAAGGCTACTGAGTTATTTCATTTCTTCATACCAGCATAGCAAGGATGCTCTGCCTCTGCTTCCTACCTGGTGCATCATAGAGTCTTAGTTGTAAAAGATGCTTCTGTGCTTCATGATGTGTGGGACTTCGTGGTGTCCTTTGTAGCTATGTCAATTCTGAGGTTTTAGGTCTATTCATATAGGAGAACAATAGATTTTTCCAAACATTAATTACTGACTCGTGTCCTTCCTAAAGATAGGGTTAGGTCTTTGTTATTGTTCTCTTCTGGGCTAGGTTAGTTTTCCATCTGTTGATGGCTACTCTTTTATGCTTCTTGACATTTTTCTTTGAATGAGTGTTCCTTCACATATGGCAGGGAGAGCCAATGTGAGATACATCTTATTTCCTTTAAGTGCCTTTTGTTGGATGCTGGTTCAGGGCACAGTTTATATATGTTTAATTAATTACTATAGTCTACCTTTGAAATAATATTGAACACATTTAAGGGTAATGTGAAGATCTCACCGAGCTGTCTTACTAATCCTTCCTTCTCATTTTTGTGCTACCTTTGTAGTTTACTTTTTAAATTTCTTTTACTATCAGTTAGGATGCCAATATGCTGTCAAATAATTCTCAGTATTGGGTTGCATAAGAAAGCCTTGGTTTTCAGTTATTTGAAGGGATTTGTACTGGATAGAGAAGCCTGTGTCAACACCATTTTCCTTCTCAGCACTTACAGGCATCACACCATCATCACTGTTTGCATAATTTCCATTGAAAAATCTAATATTCTTTGCTCCTCTGCATGCAATGTTTTTTCTTTACTGTCTGACTTAAGGTTTTACTTTTATGTTATAGTTTTAGCAATTTAAGTTGCATGT
>NW_004955424.1:3472946-3532234 GCF_000276665.1 Chinchilla lanigera
TCCCCAGCCCTGTTTATTTACTTATCTAACATTTATATGTGCATTTATTTGGCACTTACATGGTTTACTATTTGCTCATCTTCTTGGATCTGTGATTTTCTGTCTGCTATAGTCTAGACATTGGGATTCCCCAGTCTTTAGTATTTGTATGTTAATATCCTGACCCCCGGGTGATGTTACTAGGAAGTAGGGTTTGTGTGGTGATGAATTCATCAGGCCAAAGCGTTCATGCATGGGCACAAGGGAGCATAGTTGGCCTTTTCATCACTATCAGGAAACAATAAGAAGGCACCATTTTGCACCGGATGTGAAAAGCTTCCCACACACTGAGGCTTCTAACAGCATGACATTGGATTTACCAACTACCAGGACTCTGAGGAACACATTGCAGTTTTTTACAAGCTACCCATGTTGTGGAATTTTTCTATAATAGCCTTAAAGTGCTACAAGGGTATATTTCATCAATCTTGGAAATTTCCAGTTATCATCATTTAAAATATAGATTTTGACTTATACTCTCTCTCCTTCTCTCTCTTTTCCTTCCTCCTTCCTCCTCTCAGATGGAATTCACAATTTATTCCTGCATAATGTCTAATTTTCCAAGAGAATCTTGAAAATATTATTCATAATTTTCTTAAATCCCTGTACAGATATTCCAACATCTTGGCCATCTGGTTTGGGGGATTAATTTCTTTCCATCTCTGTGCTATTTTATTTCTTGTTTCTTTGTGCATCTTGTAATTTGTATTGATTTGTTTTGTGTATTTGGTTTTTGGTACCAGGAATTGAACTCAGAACCTTGTGCTTGCCAGGCATGCACTGTGCCACTGAGCTATATACCTGGCTCTCTGTAATTTGTATTCAGAACCAGCCATCTTGTATGAAATCAGCATAGATTAAGATTAACAATATTCTTGCCTAAAAGTTCCACTTTTTGCTAGACTTTTACTAGAGGGATGTCAATGAAATCAGATGTTGTGTTTGGTTTGGGCTCTCTCACATTTAGTATACTAAGGCTTCAAAGGCCTTTACTGTAATTAAGTATAACATTAGGATGGAATTATTAAGATGGGAACCCACTGGATTGTAAGAGGATTTTTCTCCCAGGTCAAATCCACTGTCAACTTCAGAATTTCTCTTAGTAGCTTGAGCTCAGAGATCTTCTCTTTCCACATTCTAGTTCTGCTCTCAGCTATAGACTACTGTTTGTGTTGCTCAGACACTCACTATCCAGGCATGAGAGTAGCACACTGTTCCCTTTCTAGTTCAGTCCTGGTTTGGCCTGCTGCCGTGTTCCTAGGTCACAGGAAGGGGACCTTTTCCTTGGTCCCGCTCCTCTCTGAATAGTGGAGAATCTCCAATGGCCTGGAATTAGGAGCTTCCCGCCCACTACTCATGATGGGCCTTCACATATACCGTGGCAGTGACAGGGTTTGCTGTCCTTTCTTCAATTTAAAGCTTTTGTTTTTAATGGAAGATAAAAAGGAAGGATGCAGATAGTGTTGCATAATCTCCTGCATTTGTTTCTGATTCACTCCTAAAGCTCACACCCCAATGAAGGCATTTCTCTATTGTACCCTTCCCTAATCCTTATCACAAACCACTGAGGTCTATGACCAGGATCCTGTCAGCAGGTCCAGATTGTATCTGTAGTCCCTAGCTGTGCTATATTCATTTACAAAGCTGTATTAAGTTTAGAACAATTGATTAATTTAGCTGGATTCTTACCAGTGTGCAGTATTACCTAGGGAGAAGCAAATATCCAAAGGTCTCGAATCTCCATGGAGAGCTGTATTTCCTTAGTTTTATTATTAAGGGCATACTCTGAAACCTGAGCTCTCTGTTGAATTCAGATATTATGATTTTGCATATTAACTCATTTATTGTTCTCATAAAATTCAAATACATATAATTGTCAGTTTTTTCATCCTATGCAGAAAGTGATGCATGCTATGCCTTCACTTTACATGTCCCAGAGTTTTGTAACTAAACATTTTATTTTGAAATAGTTTCAGGTTCGTAGAACAAATAAGTCACAGTGCTTTTGTAACACTGTGCATCTTACATCACAATCAATGAAGCAATATTGATAAATGATTGTTGATTAAAGTTCACACTTTATTAAAGTTTCCTTACCTTTTAATCTAATATCCTGTTTCTTTTGCAGGAATCCATCTAAGGTAAGAAAATGTATTTAATTGCCACACTCACTAAGCTGCCCTTAGATGTGACAATTTCTTTTTATGTGTGATGACTATGACAGTGATGAGAAATACTCATCAGTATTTTATAGATTATTTCCAAATTAGGATGTTTTTGCTATTTTCCTCATGACTAAAGAGAACAATACATGTCTGAGAAGACTCCTAAGAGATATCATTCTTAAAATATCATATCAAAGGCACTATCAATATGACTCATCAGTGTTAATAGGAGCCTTGATATCCAGAGGAGGTATATTTGTTAAATTTCCCTATCTCTAAGATTATGATTTTTTGCTGGTTTTCATATTCTTGGGGAGAATAAGCTTCTATGAGAGGCTCACTTTTGCGAGTGGAGAATTATGGTTTTGAATTACAAACTTATTTGTAACTTCTCTTGTTTATGATTTTCTATCTGAGTTGACCCATAGATATTTTCCTTATACATTAGGTTGCAATCCAACACTATCTGTTCTGTGTTTTGCTCAAGCTGTTCCAGATTTGTTAATGAGGAACTCTTGCAGCTACTTCCTGGATTCAGTTTATATGCTGGGTCATTGTGACTATAGCTTTGCTTTAGCCAATAGATTTTAAACATAGTAATACCTTGGTTCACAAATGCTTTTATTCTCAAAAAATCCTGTTCACAAACAGGAACATTAGGGAAAATTCTATTTCTGTACCCAAACTCCACATTGGGAGAGAAACATGATCACTGCCATTTCCCCACATGCACATGAACACGGCACTCTTCCCTAGAATCATGCAATGGATTAAGTTTGTGGACTGAGGTACTACTGCACATCTGCTATTGTAAGAATCTTGATGTTTTATGTGAAGTGAAGAGATATATAATTTGCATATTGAAATATTTTTATTAACTAGTTTACAGTGTATTCAGTGATCTCAATGTCAACACATGATGAGCTAAATGAACATGTACTTTTCTTCCTTTAGAGTTGCTGCTTAGATCTTTGAGTCTACCTTTTGTGGCTGATTTCATGATTTTTTTCGTTATATATATTTGTTCCTCTAGATTTTCCCTGAGAGACTCCACTGAAAGTATACTCCTAAATACTACCATAGTTGTACTCAACATAGCTATCAACTTTGTTTTATGGTCTTCCCTTTCTCATTTATATGATCTCCTGTTTTACAGTAGTTTTCTTCTTAGCTTTTCTTTCCATATTATTTACACCCTACTTACAAACATCCCAGTGATTTGTACATTGGATGAGAAAAATTACATAGTTTTCTTTTCTGTCTTGGTCTTTTTGAGACAGGGTCTCACTGTGCAGGTCAGGCTGGCCTTGAGCTCACTTTGTAGCCAAGGCTGGCCTTGAACTCACAATGATCCTCCTGCCTCAGTCTCCCGAGTGCTGGGATTACAGTTGTATGCCACCACACCCAGCCACTACATAGGTTTTATAAAGAAAGTAAACTTTTGTTTAGTTTTACATCAGAAAAGAGATCTTAGTTTATTTTTTCAATATTGCTCTGCACACTGACCACTTAAAAATCACTAGTTCCTGTTTAAAGATTCAACTCTGACATTACTTTAATAATAATTTAGTAATATATAGAAAATATTGCTTGTGAGGGTTTGAATAGTCTTACCTGAAGGCAGGTTGTTCCTTAGTATGCCACATTGGGCTAATGTCCTCATTAGACAAACATGTAGCTATTTACATCTAAAGCTATCCTTTATCTTCTTTATCATTTCAATTTATGAATTCTTTAAATCTATAAAAACTTTAAATCTGGGTAAAACACATAATTCTCCCAAGTAATACCAAGATATGCAATGCTGACTTTTATAAATAATCTTTTCTTTTTCTGACGACTGATACAAAAGAGTTCTTTGAAATATAAAAACATCGTTCCTGAATTTGATGTGGGAAACTCATGAATTTTAGATATTTTAGGTGTATCACTCATTTAATATTTTAAACAAATACAGATCTCCTCAAAATAGATATTTTAAGTTCTGGGAAAGTAGAAAAAGAAACACCGTGTCCCCTACATTTGTATATAACACTTAACTATCATCCAGTACAATTTAGGGGTCACCAAATGACTGCAGGCTTTAAGTCTGATGAAAGGGACACCTTGAAGATGTATTCATCCCAGACAAAAACTTCTTTTGTTCATGTGGTAATGTTGACATAGAAAACAGTCTATAAGAAAAGTACGTAAGTAATCCAGCATCCTATGGAATTGAGTAAAGTCAAGGAATACGGCTCACATACAAAAAATCTAAACATAGCCCCTGCATCTGGGTTTGTTCTATAGACTGTTTGTCCTGATATTTCTAAGTGAAAAGTGCTAGATATTAGAGAGGAGTCACATTTTTAGCATGATGTTAAATGTAGTTAGTAATATCATTTGAAAACATTTAATAATGAGGAATAGACAGGTAGATAGATAGATAGATAGACAGATAGATAGGTAGACAGATAGATAGATACTTTGGTAAGATTTTAAAGCTTTCTTTTGCTCTAAAGACATCTCCTGTCATAGGGAAACCATGAACACCCTGGCTAGAGACATGGCCAAAAGAAGATGTTCTTTGTCTTATTATTATTCACCCTTGATGCTATTACCCAATGGAATTAGTTAAATAGATATTTGAAATATGGGCACTATTGGTAACAGAATTAGGAACAATATTTCTAAAAATCACAAGCCATAGGAATATTTATATTGACATATAGTAGCTGATTGTAAAGATAGTGTACAAGCATCTGCAGCCATACCACCCTGAATGCGCCCAATCTCTTCTAAGATAGTGTGCATGCTTTAATAACATTTGTATGTAGAACCTCCTTAAATTAGACGTAAAAAAGAAAATACTTCATTTTTAGAGTAGCAAGGACAAATTAAATACTAAGTACTCAGTTTATTTCGTGCTATTATAACAAAATATCTGACATGGTAACATATAAAGAACAGGAATGCATTGTCTCATAATTCTGGAGGCTGGGAAGTCTAATGTCTAGGCTTTAGATTTTATCACCTAATGTAGGCTCTCCTGGGGCGCTTCTTCCATGGCACAAGAAGAGCTGCCACAAGAGAAGTCTAGCTGAGTGCTGGGTGGAGCCTCTTGGGTAAGGGTCTTGCAATGGTTAAGACTAATTGCATCAACTAGATTGGCTCAGAAGCCACTGAGGAGATGGGTGAAGCATACTTCTAGGTGAGTCTGGGTGGGTCAAGGAGGTGTGCCCTTAGTATGCTCCCTAGCCCCTTACTTTTTGGGGTGTCCTCTTATTCTTCTTCCAAAGTACCATGAACTAAGCAGCTTTGCTCAGCCCTACCCTTCTGTGTTGTTTCTGCCTTGGAGCCAGTCAATAATGTTCTGAATTATAAATGTCTTCCTTTGTGTTACAGGTGTTGGTGTTGTGTCCTAGTAATAGGAAAGTTGATCAATACAGAAAAAATCAGTACAAGAGGTGGAGTTGTTGCTGTGACTGTACTTGAACATGTGGTTTAGAAGCCCTTAGGACTGGTTTTCAGGAGGAGGTTTTCTTAGGACCAACCAAAGAGTGACCTGTCTCAATGATAACTATGCCTGACACTTGACTCTCAACTGGGTAATACAAAAGCCTGAGCTTTGTGCATCTCTCCCGGCATCGCTTCCTGGCTTCCTGAACGTGGTAGTGTCAGAATAATAAGACTTCCTACTTAATGACTCAAGACTCCGAAAAGCACATTTCCTGAGGTAGGATGCCAGGTAGAATCCATATTACTGTTAAGCACCTGTATAATTTGCACAGTGTCAGCTCTATCTTATTTTGATAGTTTAGGCAGTTAATAGAAGTCTGCTTAGGTGGCAGAGGTAGAATATAGACCCTTGTTCTTGATGGAATAGTATCAAGGTCTCATTTTAAGGAAATTTGCAGCTAATTTTGGAAAATATAATCTAATCAAAAGATTATTTCAAATGGAAAAAATAAAATTACCCAATAAATATTTTGCAAGGCCTGTTGAGATATCCAGATCCATATTTAACATTAATATTGCCAGGATTTTCCAGAGTATAGAATATGCAAAGATAAAATCATATGACCACATATCACTGCAGGAAAATATCAGCAACTCTTTTTTCAACATCAAGTCTTACTCAAACTCAAAGTTATGTTTAAAAGCCTCTATGAATATGGAGAGCAAAATAAATTCTTTTTCATAGTTTTGAAGTAAAAGAAGCAATAAATTAAAAGAATAATGGTAAAGTTCCAAGAAATGTTTGTAATTCCCAGCATGAACAAAGTCCTAGTGCCCTTAACTGTCTCAAGTTAATAAGATCAAAACTAACAATCAATTGGGAGAAAATGAGAGAAAAAACAAAAGAGTATCAGTGAAAAGAGCATTTATACGCATAGAAACCTATGAAATCATACACATAAAAAGAAAATTAAAGCTATGCTGAGTACCCTAGTTGACCTATAAAACTGATATAATTTAAAAATTTATTAGTACATAGTGCTGGTGAGGCCTAGGAGGATACATAAATTTCTTGCTCTTAAAAAATTAATTTCTAGGGAGGGCCATTGACCAATTTATTTCAGAATTGCAATTGACCCTAACCTTTTGCCTTACGGAATGCATTTGTGCAAGACAGAATTCTAAGATCTCCAATTACCCAAGTCTTTCTATGATCCATATTCTTTGAGTACAGATGGGACTTATAACTTGCTTCTTAACCAATAAAATATGGGGAAATGATGTGCTATAACTTTAATAATTATACTAATTTTTAAGTCAAAGGTAAAGAGATGTTGCAGATATAATTAAGATCTTTAATAAATCCACTTTAAATTAATCAAAGGTGCCGTTATCCTGGATGAGAGTGATCTAATCAAAGCACTTTAAAAGAGGAGAAGTAAATTCTAGAAGGCATCAGAAACTCTCTCCTGCTGGTCTAAAATAAACAACACACCATGAGTACTATGGCTACGAGGGAATGAATTCTGCCAACAACCTGTGTGAGTTTGGAAGAGGACTCTGAGCTCTGCATGACTGCAGCTTTGTGAGGAGGAGACTCAGATAGATCATGCTGGATTCCTGTTGCACAGAAATTATGCGATAATATATGTTGCATTTTGTGCCTCCAAATTGGTGAATGTGACAGTGGAAGAGCAGTATGGGCTTTCTTTCAGATATATGCATAGATGAATCTATATCTATATCTATCTATCTGTCTATATATATAATCACTGAAGGTTACAAATAAATTGAATGGTCATCAATAGGATGCCAGGATGATATCTCAGGACAGTGAGACACTATCACTTTTGGAGTCAGTTGGGAGGCTTTGCTTAGGATGTGGAGTATAATGAGCCTTGTCAATGGTGACAGTCTGTTATTTGTTTCCAGAATGTGTGCTTCTAAATTACATAATGTTTGCAGGGCATTGATAGAACTATTGGCAACATTATTTGATAGCATTAGTGAATTTCCAGTGCCAGAATTTGAGGGATCTCACAGTTGCCTATCTATATAGTACCTTTAGCCACTGATTTCCTGACATCCCTCTTATTGGCAGCATGGCCCTGACCATATTTTTAGAAACAAACCCATGCCAATATAATACTGTATACTGATGACTTCATTGTTGGCTAAGTGAGAAGATTTGGGCCTTAAATAGGAAACTATGGCGACATCTCAAGAGTGCTTTGCATTCTAAAAGCACTTCTGTGACTTCAGTTTATGACAAAGGCATCACCAGAATAACGATATCTGCAAATCAGGCCCCCAAAATGTGAGTGAATGAAATCCCTTTGGCTTCCTCAGTCTGTCTCTGGGATCTGATTCTATGCTGGGGAGCTGTGAGGAGCAGGTCTATGCTGCTGCTGTTTGTATGTTTGTATCACATTTAGTATCATTAAAGAGACAGCCTTGAATACCCAGCCCCAGTTCCACACACACAAAAAATAAGACAAGGGATACAGGGATAATTTCATTCTCCATAATTCACTCTAATTTCCTACTGTTTAAGCTGCCTCTTGGGTGCCATTACGCACCGTGGGGAAGTATGTTCACTATAGCAGGCCGCTAGGGAACTGCTGAGTGCAAAAGCTGTAATTTTCAAAATGCTTCCAGAGAAAGGAGGGAGAGAATGGAGTTTGGAAAGTGTTTCATTGTCTTCAAGGTAGTTTATACAGTAAGGGAATTAAAGCCAACATACTCATCTTGATTCAAGACTTTGCAGAGGAGTGTTTACATAGTCTAAAGCAGGAAGCTTGGAAAATATCTTATATTGTTTCTATATAAGCTGTTGCTATATGTAAAACATATGCTTATTTCTCTGTTTATTCTAATAATCTTTACAAAATATATTAGTAAGATTCTTTCTGGCTCGCTGGGAAATTCTTAAGATTGATATGCTTTACTAGTTTTATTCTCCTATAAAAACATGTAGCCAATTCATGATAAAATTAATTTTTATGTGACGTGTTTCCTCTCATTTTGGGTGGTTTGTCTGTCTAAAGACTTGTAAATTTTATAAATCTCTTCAAAGAAATACTTTTGCTGCATTGAATTCCATTTCTATTTTCATTTTCTGTTGAAATTTTGTTATTGCTTTTCTTCTGAGTTTAGGCATGTGTTACTCCTCTGTCTCTAGATTTCTACGGTAGAGATTTATTGATTATACTTTCTTTCTCTTTTGATGTGTGTATTTAATGCTATCAGTTTCCTTCTAGGAACCCCTTTATAACCCCTCATACATTTTATGAGGTTATAGTCATTTTCATTTATGAAATAAATGTATATTTTGAAGTTGATGTGTTTTGCTTAATTATCAAATATTTTGTGTTTTTCAACTGTCTTCCTGTTATTAAATTTGAATGCAATTTCCTTGTGATCTGAACATGTCTCCTGTGATTTATGCCTTTAACAAATTGCTAAGCTGTGTTTTATGGGACAAAATGGTGAAAGTTTATGTTGGTTTGTTATATCAGTTTGTTATGTTTATGTTAATTTGACAAGAAAATGTGTTCCACTGATGTTTGTATATTCCATAAATATCAACTATATGAATTGACTACCACCCCATGTCTGGGATATATGAACTGAATTATTTGTTTGTTTATCAATTCCTTTTTAGAAAAAGATGTCTTCAGTATTTCGCAGTTTGTAAACAATTTTCTTAGGTGCAGATTTTATAGTATTTATCCTCCTGATGGTGTTCACTATCGTAGGTGTATAGTTTTCTGTCTGTCATTACTTTTGAAAAATTCTCAACTACTACTATTTAAGTATTTCTTATGCTGTGTTTTCCTCTTCTAATTTTTTTTTTTGTTTGTTTGTTTTGTTTTTTTTCCAGTACCTGGAGTTGAACTCACGACCTCACGCTTGCCAGGCAGGCACTGTGCTGCTGAGCTACATCCCCAGCCCATCTTTTTCTAATTATTGAATTCAAGTTACTTTAAATAATCTTTGGAAAGTATGCCTCTTTTCATCCATATGATATAATAGCTCTCCACTCATTATTTTTCTGATTGTGTTTTAGTTTGGAAAATCTCTTTGACTTATTTTCAAGGTCACTGATTATTTCCTTAACTGGATCCACTCTACTGATGACCCTATCATTCTGTATTTCTGTTAAAACATTTCCTTTTTATCTTTGCTTAGTTTCCAATTCTCTGAATGTATTCATTATTAACTTGTGCTTGAATATATTACTTTTTTCCTTAGAGCACTTAATATATAAATAATAGTAAATTTAAATTTCTGTCTGGTAAGTCCAAAATCTGTCATGTTAAAGTCAACTTCCAGTGCTTATTTTATGCCTCCTGAGTGAGCAATTGCCTTGAGTTTAGTATGCTTTGTGATTTTTTTTGGTCTAAAATCTGTATCAACTAAAAGTATAACATAGACTTAGAGGCTGCTTTTGCTCAAAGCACCAACTCCACTTGGGCTTCCAGAAGTTCAGTGGATAACTTAAAGCAGGATAAAAGCTTGGCACATTTGCCTTCATTCTATATTATCTACTTTACAAACTTGAAGCTGAGTCAGATTCCTGCTCAGCTCTCTATGTAGACACGCGTGTCATTTAAGAAGTGTTCTGCTAAAGCTGGTCATTCTCCTATTTAAGATAATGACACGAAGATAAGAGTAACTAAGACAGTTTCAAAATTTGCTGAGACATCATAATCAAAGACTATCCACTGCAAACTTTTATAATGTCATATTCAGACTCCAGGAAGAGTGGCTAATAGCCTCCAGTCACTCCCCTAAACTTTCCAGACACAGTAATGTTTGCAGGCAGATCGTCCCATGAAGTGACTAATTGGGAGAAATTCCTTAAGCTGTCTTCCCTAAGCAGAAGCAATCATCTCAGAATAAGAATTAAACTGATTCCTCAAGATCAGGACCATCAGAGCCAGAGTTGAGCTAATAATCCATTAGATCACAATTTGACCGCTGTTGTTTACGTATGCATATCTTTTGCCTCATATTCCAATTCTTTTCTAAACATAGGACTCATGTCAGTGCCCTAAAAACAGTGTTGAAGAAGCTTATGGTTGTGCCTTCCCAGCACAGATATGCTTAATGTTAGTGTTCTTTTCTGTCACTATTGCTTTTTCCACTTGACATTTGTAAGTGGAAGAGCCTGGTACATCCCCATTAGCCTAAGACTCGGGAATAAAAGTATCTGGGGTAAATATGCCTGCACTTGAAGTTCATGATGACTATTTAGAAGTTTGTGTTATTCTCACTGTGACTGTAGTTGCCATGGTCATCCAGTTCCTCTAACATCCTTATTTTGGTCTATTTCTTGCCCTTGGATTTCTTTAAGAATTTCTTAAAAATAGTCTGTATCTGCATACTACAGCTAGTTGTATCACCTGCACCTGTTGCTGTTCTATTAATAATGCTGGTATGTGGTTAGTTGTGGGGTAAGGAGAAGTTTCTAGGATCTTAAAATTATATCTCAGTATATAGTGAATTTGTGTCCCTGGGGTATGACTTGCACAAGTGTTTTGTTGCTCTGCTTTTTGCTGTTTTAGGTTCCTATTTTCCCATCCTCTATGTGACAGCAAAACTACAAGTGTTTGTTTGCTGTTATATTCTCCTAGGTGGCACAAGGCCACGTGAAACATGAGATAAGTCTGGGTTAAAGTCTTCTCTAGAGAGCAGGCTTTGATATTGAGAATTCTCTGAGGGCATTTCAAAATTGTTGCATTCCTCTGCTCCTGTCTAGGGACCTGAGGGGATTTTCTTGCCTTTTTATCATGACAGTCTTGTGAGATTCCTATAGATAAAGCACATGAAAATGTGGGACCAATCAGAGAGTGAGCTGGCAGAAGTTCCTTTCTTCCATGCTCAGTCTAAAGCATTTTACCAAAATTGCCATTTAGGTGCTTCTGCCAGTTTAAGGTTTCCGAAGCTTCTGGATTATGTTAAAAATATCCACAATGAAACAGAGCTGAGGTGAGCTCAGCTATGATTTTCTCCATATAGCTGTTCTTCCAGGTCTGGGGATGATATTTTTTTAATGTGATTTCCATTCATGATTAATTTAAGTAAGGGATTTTTCCAATTGCTCAAAGGTTTTTGTGCTGTAAAGACAGAGTGAAAACTTGTAATTTCTTTATATGTCGCTCATAAAATCAGAAGGGATAGTTTCTTCTGATATTGAAAAAAATAGAAAATGTATAGCTCTGTGTATCAACTTTCTTTTCAATATCCTTTTTCCTTACAGCATATTTTATGAAGATGAATTACACATTTGTATTTTGATGAATGAGTCCCAGGCCTTCCTTCAAAAAGCAGCATGACTTGGTGGGCCAAAATGGAGGCCGTTTGTTCAAAGGCAGCTTAAAAACAGAGTTGGTATTCTTTGAAAGCTTGCCCTTTGCATGTGGACATGTCCTAAAGTTGAGAAATTTCAGGAAGTGGAGGTAAGGAGCAAAAAAATATTCACCAGATTTTAAAAAGGAATAAACTAACCCTGTGTTGTCAATGACTGTGGTTTTTGACAAAACACTTAGAGGGTATTGTGAATTATTTAATTATGTCCTTCCCTAACATCCACAGCCTTGTCCTTAGAAGCTGTAATATCAGTGTGTTACCCACTCTGGTAGAAAGAGGAAGTATGAGAGAGTGGCTGAATCAACAGATATATTCAGCCATTCAGATTAAAATTAAAATTTAGGTAAAATAAGACACATCTCTGGTTTCTATACAAGAAAACTACCAAGTTCATTTGTTATGTACGAGGCCAATTTATTTATTGGATTGCTAGTAAGTAGGGTCAATGAAATAAAACACTATAGTAGATTTTGTCTATGTCTTGCTTTTTATTTTTTAGGAAGGCAAGTAGATTTTTCTTTTATCCCACATGTAGAGCTATTTTCAACACAGCTAAATTTCTCATTCTTGTCTGGAGGGAAATTAAGCAGAATGTCATCCTGAAGTTTTTACTTGGCGCCAGACCAACTTTAAGATTGCAAGCTTATTGTTACATTCTTCAGTTTCTTGGAGAGACAGCTCAGTATAGGTACGAAGAGGAAAGATAGAACTCTAGGAAAACTATTATATAAGAAAATCATTAAAATTAAAATACTCATCGTGCTTTATGTAGTAATTTTACTTTGAATTTTCACTTTGGTGCTAATATGAAACACAAGTCAATATTTATACACAGATGTTATTTGCATATAAAACAAACAAAGAGAGGCTATTCACAAAGAAAAATGATTTTCATGTAGGTAGATTTGGATATAAAATATTAAAATGATTACATATAATTTGATGCAGGCATTAAAACAATGTGTTGAAAGAAACAATAACAGGAAAATACATCATTGTCACACAAAAATGAAAATGTATTTGTGGTAATCTAAAAGGTTATTTACAAAAGAGAAAAACATGCAATACTTACTAGTATTTACGGACTCAGTGGGGGCCCCTTTGCTTAGCATCTCTGTATTTTCTATCATGAGATACACAGAACTACATAGTAACAAGTACAAAGAACACCTTAATTTTCAAGTCTGGCAGATTCCCACAAAACTTTTTATAAATCCTATATATTTCCTAT
The DNA here is from genome assembly GCF_000276665.1 of Chinchilla lanigera. Lineage (NCBI taxonomy): Eukaryota > Metazoa > Chordata > Mammalia > Rodentia > Chinchillidae > Chinchilla > Chinchilla lanigera. Next base: position 3,486,195 of record NW_004955424.1, read on the forward strand.
ACTATATTGTATTTTTGAATATACAAATTTTCAAATATACAAATTACATCATTAATTATCTGAAATTCATTTTTATTAAAAGGAGGAAAAACAACAGACTGAAGATCAATCTCAGAAACAATGGCCTGCAGAGCTGTAGAACTTCACAATGTAAGCCAGGAAGAGATGGTCATAAAGCAAAGGGTACTTAGTTACCTGGGCTGGACCGGGCCTGTGGGGAAGCGCTGCCTGCCTGGCTAACCTGTACCCTGAGTGGGGGTCCTTTCCCAAGCTGTCTTGCACGGGGAAGTTTGTGCTATGTATGCCATGGAGTGGTTCCAGTCCGGTAAGGGTATCCACGTGGTGAGTTTCATGACAGTGACACTACAAGGAAAAGTGAGAGACTAATCAGTTTTATGTGCAAAAAAAGTAGTCACACCCCTGAAGGTGAAAATAGAGCCAACCCAAGGGAAAAGACAAATGATTCAGTCTCAAGGCAGAGAGTTCAGTGTTGTCAAGAGCGCAAAGCAGAATTAATTATCTACTCTGGCTTGCCCATAAAGGAGAAGAAAGCATTTGGAGCAGGTAAGGATGAGTTCTCATGAGGAAATCCCTCTCTACCCACTCTGCATCCCAGGTTTTATTTCACACGACTTGGAGAGCATCCCAGTAACTCATGTTCTCTGTGCTTTCTCTTAATCCCAGAGAATTTTTGCACAACTCTGACGGATTTCCCAGTTGCAGAGTTAGCCAAATTCTGTGCCCTCCCTCAAGGAGGATGTTTGTATCTGCCATATAGCCATATATGTTTAATATTGATGGTTAATAATACACAATATTCCACCAGGTTGATGTAGTATGCTTTCTATATTTATTATCCCAATGTTGAACATTTGTGTTGCTTTTCTGTTTTTCATCTTAAAAACAAGTACTGCTGTGAACACCATTACAAATTGTTTTGTTTTCTGCACAACAGTTTCCATTAATCTCCTACAAGTAGAAATTCAGTAATTTCTCTTGATTTGCCTTTTCAAATCACCCTGCAGAATCCCCCAACAACCCGTAAAGACATCAATGAAGTAAGAAGACTCCAACATTACTTTATCCATACTCATTTTGGGCATTTTGCTTTTTGTCTACGTTTTTGCTAATTTTATGCATGTGAAATGATGCCTTGATATTAGTTTTTATTTAATAGTTGATATTTTGTGTCATTTCCCATGTACTGATTGCTTGAGTTGTTTATATTCTCTTCACATATGTCGGTTAGGATCTCATGTGTTTTTCCTATATATTGATATTAATTCTTTGTACTTTCTAGATGTGAACTATTTATCACTTTTTAAAAATTGGTTTCAGTTTTCCTTTAAGCCATTGCCTTGGTAACCTCAGTTTTACTTTTTTTCTGGTGAAGCTTTACTTCATATTGGAAACATTTTTGTTTTATTGCTGAATCTCTACATTTACTTACAGGCTAACTTTGAACCTTAAGCCTTTTCATTTGCCTTTTGTGTTCTTGATGACTCTGTAAGGTTCTATCTGTATTCCTTTATACCTGCTCAATAAATTTGTCTTTAGACAGTTTATTTGTAATTACTAGAAAAATTGTTATTAAGCTTTTTTTTTTTTTTTTTTTGGTTTTTCTCCAGTACCGGGAACCGAACTCACGACCTTGCGCTTGCCAAGCAGGTGCTTTTGCCACTGAGCTAAATCCCCAGCCCCTGTTGTTAAGCTTTCATTAGGAACTAGAAAGATCTCAAATACACTGAGAATGACTCTTAAATGAATAAAATTTTGGCCCTGTGGGCCTTAAATTGTAGAGAGTTCATGAAGAAAACAATAAATAAGATAGTGGTAGATACTGCTAAGAGAACTGCGAACCATAAATCATGCTAAATGGTAAACTTCACATCCTCATTTTATAGATCTTGAAGGACAAAAATTAGTAACACAAAGTGCCTGAAAATGACACTATTATTGTACCTGTTATGAACAAGGCTTCAGGTATATTTTTTCTATTTTTATATAAACTGACTGGGGCTGCATTCCTCTGGCCACACATATTGCTTTGGTATGTACCATATACCATCATTAATTCATGTGAATTATAAACTTGATTCTGAGCTCACTCACTTATCTGTCCCACTAGCCACTTATCTATTACCTATTTTTCAACTGTCCACCAATCTACCATCCATTTACCCATTCATGTATTTATCCATCACGTGTTTGCCAACTGTTTACCATCTATCTATCTATCTATCTATCTATCATTCTATCTATTCATCCATCATTGATCTATCTAATATCCATCTATCTTGCTGACTATCCATTTATCATCTATAAAATGTCCATCTGCCTATCATCCACCTATTTGTCTATTAGTCATCTATTAGATATCCATTTATCCATCTCTCATGAATTTATTAACTATTTACCTATCAATCAACTATAATCTATCTAACTATCTATTCATCTACCAAGTTTTGGATATCATAGTACTTCCTTACATATTTCAGTGTGTAGATTAGAAGAGAACAAGTAATTATCTTGGAAAGTCCACAATATACATGTCTTAAGAAGTCAGCATTAAGAAGTATCATCTATATTTAATTTTTAGATGTTTCCTTGTGTTTTGAATTTTTCAGGCTTATTTTCATATTTTCTATTTATTATTGGTTTCCAGCAATTTGTTTATAATGTGATAATGTATTATTGTCTTTGTACTTATTCTAAATTTTTTTGATCTTTTTCAGTCTGTGGATTAACATTTTTCATAAAATTGGAAATGTTTTAGCGATTATTTATTTAAATACTTTTTAATGACTGAGAAATACACACAAACACACCTTTATATTTCATATCATTGCTTATTGGGACACAGGGTACTAAGTGACACATTGAAAAGTGCCAAAAAGCATAAGGGAAATAATAATGCTGATTTGATATATTTAAGAAAAGAAATAAATTACTGAGGCTGAATGATTATTAAATAAGAAAGAGTATCAAAACCAGTCTTTATCACATAGTTTGTCTACATGTACTAGATATAGAAAATAGCCATGTGAAATCCTTGACTGTTTTCTAAAACATTTATTGCAATCAAATGGCAGCAAGTATACATGGCTAAACTAAGGATATACATCACTTTATTTCCTCCAGATGCAATTTCCTAAACCAGAAATCATTATGTATGTAGAGCAAAGGCATAATACAATTCTTAGAAAAGTCACAGATTATACCCAGTTGAAAACAAGCTGTGACAAAGGACAAAAATTTTATACTTGTTAGGAAAAATGACAGACAATAAATGGCTTTTTATGTAAATTCCCATCAGTGTCACTGTGCTTTGAAAATCTACTGTATAAAATGATGGAATAGTGTTTAACCTTTTTAAAAGTTTGTATTATACTTTTATAACCTTAAAATCCAATCTAATATTAAGCTAATCTATTGAATAATTATCAAGCAATATGTCCCCTGAACAGAGATTCCTAGATACCTCAGCACTCACATTTTCTTTCTTTCTCCATTTTTTTTCCCCTGGGGCCTGGGACTTGAATCCAAAGCCTCTTTTAATTTTTCTTTTTTAAAATTTTATTTTAAAAATAAAAGGAGGAAAACATTAACAGACAAACAACCTTTTACAAAATAGCAAACTATTTTGCCTTTTACAAAATAGCAAACTCAGACAATACAGAGTTACAAACAAAGTGGTAGGAAATTAACAATGCTTGTTGCATTACATATTGATATCTTCAAAGTGGTTTCTTATGAAAACAGAGACATGCAATATTGATCAATCAAGGACTCATTGAGAGTTTCTTTCAGCAAAGAAATAGAAGACAGTAGAACAACTATGTTAACTATCCTGCATATACATACATACAAAATTTCTCCTTCTTTCCCTTCGCTTTTCCCACATCCAGTTGCCCTTTACCCTTGAGTGTTTTCCTAGCATTTCACAATGGTTAGGGTTTAGGGTTAGGGTTTTTATGACTTTGTTTTGATACTTTGCTCACTCTTGGCTGGAATCTGACTCCCTCCTCCTTCAGGATCCCAAAGTACTGGGATTACAGGTGTGCACCACCACAACCGGCCTCATTGTGGTTTTTAAAGAATGCCTCAGAAATGCAATATGGCTGGTGTGTAAATTATTCAGAATGTATGGAAAAGGTAATAGAAAGCTGAAGAATTGTTAACCAAGGCTATGGCACACACAGCTCTGGTAAGCTTGTGTGCACTGTTATTTCTGTGTACTTGACATACACGCTGTCACCCTCATGAAAGTAGGTATCTACAGCAATGCTTTTGAATGCACAGCTACCACCTGAAAGCCATTTAAAGCCTCATGCCTATAATACAGCTGTAAAACTACTGGAAATGTTCATATTTGGGCCTCTCAACTCTATATTGGGAGACAATCTTATTTTCCACCAGTGAGTATAGAAAGCCTGTAAATCAAATGAAAACAAAGTTTGTGCTTCAATTTGAGGAAGAGAATATTTCTAGTACCCTTGTCCCACAGGAGAGAAAAAGGTTGCATGTTAGTATAATTTCTGATATTAAGACTTATTTATTGCCCTATGAAATGTTTGTTCCAATTACACTCTAGTTGATATTTTGCTCAAAGTACTCTTACCTACTTTTTACTTCTGACTTCTCCAATGACTTAAACGCATCCAGAAAGCCATGCTTTACAAATCCTTATGGTACAATAGGAATCAGTGCTTGTTCTTGAGTCACTTCTGCCCCTAATGAGTTGGTATTCTCATTGGAAAGATGAGGATGTTAGATTGTTATTACAGTAATATCATTTCAAACTCTAGGACTTTCTGAACTGTTTCATCAAAATTGTGACCAAAATGGCTCTGTTACTAAAGATATCCTGTTTTATATGATTGATGCTGTTGTATGCAACTTTTTCCCCATAAAATACAAAAGTTTAGAAACTGCAGTATTTTATATCAGATCAAACTTAGTATCTTAAATTGATTCACTTTAAATTAAGTTTAAATTCCTTTTTATGTTTCAAGTCTCTATAACTAATAATATCAAGCCCTTCAGTACTATTCTGATAAGTCATGGGCACTTATTAAAAATTCATTCATATAACTCAAGAGATTTATGAAGTTAGTTTTTGTTGAGCTGCATGCAGAGGTTAAGACAGTTCATTTTGAGCCTGGAGTTTTCTTTTTGGTAATAACCATTGTCACAGGTTTGTGAATGTCCATATGAATCAACAAGATTGTTTCCTTAAGTCTGATTAGCTTTTCTCCTTTGGGATAGAAAGTTCTATGGAATTTATAGCTTCCTACGAACCATGGAATGGATAATTACCCAGACTCTGGCCCTGTTTTCATAAATTTCTGAGCCACTGGCTTTAAGGTTCAAGTAGAAGAACTTCATGCAATCAAACTTTGTCTCTGTCACAGCTTCATAAATATTTGAAAATGGAAAGTCACTACAAAATAAGCCAAATAACATATACTCACAATATCTAACTGAATAATATGATTCTGTAACTTTTTTCTCAATTGAAAGGGAGATTTTTCACCCAAATATGGTAAAAACTATTCAATTCCGAAATTTCATTTGATCAAGATAATTTCTAGCTACTTCCTTCACTGGAAGGTATTTTTTATCTAATGAAGTAGAATAGTAATTGAGAAAGAAATGAGGGGTAATGTAAAAGAGTCTTGCAATTTTATTAAGGAAAATTTTATTATTAAGAAATAGGATATCAAGAAGTAGGTCCTTGAAGACTACATCTCCTCACTTATATGTTCAAGCTAAAACTCTTGACCTCATAGTAGTACAGAACAGAACAGAGGTTAAGGAGAGGATGAGGAGAGGGTGGGAGGCTAGGAAAAATGGATAAGCACCAGGTGGACAGAAAGTATAGAGGGTAGATATGGTTGACAATAATAGTATATTTTAAAATGGCTAGTTGAGTGGATTTTGAATGTTCCTAACATAACCTATAAATGTTGAAATGCAGGATATGCCAATTACTCTGACTTGATCATTGCATATTGTGGCATGTTTTTTAAATGTCATACTGTACCTCATAAGTATGGACAATTATTATATGTCAGTAAAAATTTAAGATATGTAACAAGAAGATGTTTTTGTAGGGGATCAGGAATTGGACTCATAGTCTCTGTAATTTGTGTACTTATTTGAAATGGTAATGAAACTAATAAGCAAAATAAATAGCAGCATAAATTTATAGAGGTTTCTGTATGCATAGAATTATACTTTTTCCTTATCTTATAGATCCTATTCAACACACTTTTGACTGACTATTGATATATTTACTTTCATAATCAAACACTCATTCATGCCATCTGGGTAGCTTTGATTCAATCTCCAAAATTGTACTTGATGTGGGCATTATTGAAAACTTTTACTGCAAAATCTAAAGTACGTATATTTTCATATTATCATTAGACCTCTATTATATGCCTCTTCAATTCTTTTAGTCCACCCTAATAAAAATAAGTCTTAATCACACTCATCACTGGTTTTCATTAGCATAGCTTAGAAAGGATGGGTTTGTTTTTATCTTCTGTGAGTCTCCTTTTTAAACAGGGTACTCTCATGATGAGTGCAAACTTGTTTAATTATGGATTTGATGAGCCATGCTATACTGTTTATATATTCTCATGAATGCACATGTATTAAGGTGGGAAAGAGGAAACGTTGATTTATGAACTAGGAACTAGAGAAGTGAGGAGATCCTTGCAATATAACATCCAAATCACAGCTCAGACTTTGAGCCTACAACTCCATATGTCTGTCATAAAGCAAATGGAGATATAGGAAGGGAAGTAATTTTGCTTTTGCACTATCAGGAGTGACTTGTCTTCTCTGTTGGATGTGTAGAGTGCTGGGAATGTAGGGTATGAAACAAGGCCCAGAACTGCAGCATTCTTTTTTATTGCTGAGCTGTCATTGTGCACTGACCTATGAATGTTTGTGATTTAGGCCTTCATATGCAAAGTCAGGTTTCTCTTTGCTCAGAAAAACCAAGGGCAGCTCAGTCTCTACCTCTTTCTATATGTATAAATATATATAAAATTAAATATATTTTCATAGCTCACATTCACACATTTATCAATTAATACAAATACTTGTCAAACTTCTTATGTTTCCTAGGTCACTTATGACAAGGCAATAAAGAAGATAATTAAAATATTTGTAAAGTATTATGGTGAAATAGATATATACACAAAGAATGATATTTAATTACATCCTGAAAGTTTAATACTGGGTGCCCTGAAAGTTTTAAAACAGTTGTAAGCTTCAATAATTTCAGAAGTGGGCCAGGGATAGAGCTCAGTGGCACAACCTGCCTGGTGAGTGTGAGGTCATGAGTTTGTTTCCTGGTACCAAATAATACTAATACTAATACTAATACTAATAATAATAAATAAAAATTTCAGAAGTATTAATGATGACAAAAAACTTCATTACTTCATTTTAATGAAGATTTGGTTTTGTATATTTGTGAGACACATTTTTAATTTTAATTTTTTTTGTTTGGTCCATTACATTAAAAATACCACACAATGACTAAAAATATAAATAAAATTTCCAAATGCTGTTGATTTTAAGTTTGTTGCTTTCATATTTGGGAAACTAATGAAGATTAAAACTGCAAAAAAAAAAAGCTTTTGAGACTAACTACATTAAAAACATATACTATACAGTTTAGAGATGCAGAGGAGCAGTCTGCATGGACATTTTATGAAGGGAAGAATGGAAATTTTGTAATCATTCGCAAAGAGAACATTGTCAGTACAGGAGAGGACGTGAGCAAGAGCAGAGGAGAAGGGACACTCGAAGTGTGCTGCAGAGCTACTGTCTTTCTTCATCTGCAGGGTTTTCTACCTTTTTGCTCGCTGCTTTCCCCATTGTTCATTGAGGATTTTTCCATTAAGCACAGTTTTTTTTGCATCACAGATGGTACCATCTCACTCCATGCATTCACTTTTCTACATGAAGGACGTACTCAATCAGCGAGACTCTTACTCATTTTTCTTTGATTTTGTTTAATTTGTGCATATTTTGGATATTTCCACCACTAGAAAATTTGCACAACACACAACCTTCATTATTTTCTGACCACCACTTCTTTTTCTCTCTGAGACCTTGCTCAGAAGGCTCAAAGAAGCATGTTTCATTTTTTGCCTTAATACCAGCAACTGAATCCTCCCATTTTTCTGTCCAAAATGCCTGTTATAGAGAGGAACATAATGGAAAAAAAAAGAACCGCCAAAGCAGAAGTGCACTTGACATACTGGATGTAATTTGAGTGCTTTGTGATATGAAAAGACCTTCGCTCACCTGTGTATAGGCATAGAGAAGTTATGACTTTCAGTAAATATGCTTCTTCCCGTTCTTCTTTCAAACAAAACCCCTTTATATTTGGGGGCTGTAAAGATAGAAAATCATTTGTAAGTTCAAAATTATTATAATTGTTAACATAGTAGAAACCTTTTCTTTACTTACCATTGCACACTGTGTTATATTATCTACTGTGATAGTGCTCTGCAGACATTTGGTCCACATGACGCAAAAAAAAACAACAAAATAGGTGTTTGGTAGAGCTGATATAGAGCAGATAAGGGCTCTCAGAATGACACGAGACACACGGTAACGTGCAGTTATTGATAGGGGTGTTAGAAATGCAAAGCAAATGTTCAGTAACAGTTCCAAGGGTAGTCACAGTTTCACATTTCTGTGGCTTAACCCAGGCATGTGGTATTTGAGTTTTATTTTTTTAATTTCATTAACCTGTTTTATGCCTGAGAAACCAAGGACTTTGTGTTATGTGTGAGAAACCAGGTCCTGCTAATTCTATCACTTCATTATTTTCTGTGCCATTATTATGATAAAGTTGGTGTTCTTCATTAAATTTTTCTTACAATAGTAATCTTTCACTTTCAATCTATTTGTGAGTATTCTTATATATAGGTTAAGCTCACATGGTTTGGATTTTCTAACCAAATAAGATTTCCTAAGATTTTCAAACATGTCTACCACATATTTTAGAATGGTTAAAAGGCATAAATGTATTTTAAAAACTAAGTTGATAAATATTTTACTGACATTTCCCATTTTATAATATTTTATATTTCCATTTATAAGAAGACCACGATGCAACCTTCAATCTTTGCAAGCTTTGCTGCTTATGTATAATGTAAGTAGTTCTTAAGATGAGAACACTCCTCATGTATACCACTGCTTTTTATTTGACTTTGTTGTATTTTTGTTCTTAAGCTTTTTGTACAGACTTACCTAACATGTAGCCTGACCATGTGCAACTTTGTTGGTAACCAAAAAAAAAACCACTGAACAATGACTATTCTAAGAGATTAATCTAGAACTTTATAGGGTTCTCTTTGGGACAGTGGAGGTAACCAACAGAGTGAGTAACCAGTAAGTTAAAATCCAAATGCATGACTCACATCTGAGAAAAAGTGATTCACACAATAATGAATTTCCATCGCCTAAAGTAAAAAACAAAGCAACAAATTAAAAAAGCACCTCAGCAGCATCAAAACATGATCAGAGACAGAAACAAAACAGGAAGAAATATGAACTCAGGGTCCAGGCAACCATCTTTTGACTTAGTCAAATTAAAGCCTCAGCAATATTTTCAACTCTTTATAACCCCAGAGGCTGTGATTCTCAACCTCTGAATCCAAGTCCAGAGATTTTATTGTTTATTACAGGGTAGTCCTTTAGGAGTGAGCTCTGAGCCGTTATTTGTTGACATTTAACAAATAACCTTTTAGAACAAAGCCTTTTCCTAGGTGAAAGAAAAATGTTTCATTGATAAGAGGGATACTCTTAGCATATTTCTCCTTATAGGCTTAATTATTTTTCTATTCAAACATGAAAAAGATTTTTAATTAGTCCAAGTGGCTTATAAACTCATGGTCACCATCATACCTTTACATGGTGGTGATTCTTCAGTGTCTCTTAGGTCTCATTTGCACACAGAGGAATTTGGATAAGACAGGATAGATGATAAAGGTCAACATACAATCCCCCACTTGCTAGATGTCAGCTGCTATGGCTCTTATTAGGAGGCATGTCAGCCCAATTACTTTTATTATTGGTCTAATTTGATAAAATGACAAAAGCAAGTTAGACATTTTGTTTCTGTCTACAAATATTTTGAAGTGATTATTTATGTGTACTACTTCTTGTATCCGAAAAGGCAATCAGTTTAATAAAAACTTTGGAAATGTGGCATGAGCAATAAATCCGGAGGACTAGTAGCATATGTTATATCAGATTAACTTTCTTGCCAAACACAATCAAAACTATTAAGCAAGATTCATTTTAAATACCATAAGGCACCGGAGCATAGCAAAGGGCAGTAAAAACCTGAAAGATGTAATGCGTGGAGTTTCTGGGGTTACGGCTTTTTGTCTGAGGATGCCCTGCTCCACGGATTTTCATTTGGGTGTGGGGGAACTCAAAGAACGAGAGGAGAGTGCTCTTGTGATGGTGCGGCAGAAAAGAGAGACACGGACACTGTGGGGAAACCTGGCAGCCTATGCCGTGTCCAGGTGTTGTGTACATTCCAAGAAGTCCTGATAAATTGAAAAAAAAAACGAATAGAGATTTTAACTTCTACTTACTTTGGGGAGAAAGGCTTAACACTTGAATTCTATTCCGTAAGTGCCCTCTGAATTTGCCAAGGTTATCATTTTCAGCTGTTATAATTTATAGGAAATTGTGCCTCTGGAAAATTCCTATCCCTCATTTTTCTTGTTACTGGGGAAAAAAGAAAAAAGGCTGTGGAAAGAATGATATGATTAAATCACATTTGTAAAGATTTCTCAGTGCTTTTTGCATAGGTGAACAGCAGAAATCATTGAATGGTCATAACAATACTTATATTTGGATAAACAATGTATAAGGTGCGCTTAGACAGTTGAGCCTTGTTACCTGAGGCAAATAATTTCACTTAGTGTCTGTGCTTCTAGATAATTTTGGAGCCATTGTGTGTCATAAGTCTTATACCTAAAATTCTGTTTTATCCAGATCAGGAAGGTAAGTTATTTTAGTTATGCAACCACGGGGCCTGAAGCAGAAGGAGTTAAATCCTGACATTTAAGGACCAGGCTGAAAGACACTTCATGTAGCTGTAACGAGATGCTGCATTCTTGGACTGATGTCATAATGCTCCATTTTTGAGCCTTAGCCTTCCCGTTGCTTGCCATTTCTAATGCTGGGTTTTATTTCCCCTGTTTCTCTGACTTAAAGATGCAGTGACCTATCTAACAACATAGATATTTGGCAATCATGAGGAATTATCTCAAGAACTCAGCTTTTCTTCAAATTCCCTTGTCCAAGAGCTGATACAACTTTCAGGGTGATTTTTGTCCTTAGAACCTGCTTTTGCTGGGGTACTCCAGAGCGATCATTGACCTACACTGGAATATTCTTGTACCATTCTGGCTCTCACTCGCAGTTTTGGAAGCTAAATTGCTAACTCTTTTTCTGGTGCCGATATTCACATTGATAGTCAACCATTTCTAAAAGCCTTCTACTTATAATTCTATATCTGGTTTACTTCCTTGGGGTTCCTGTCTTGACCCTGTGGCTGTCCCCATGAAGTCCTCTCCTTTTTCTTTGAGTTTTTGAGATTAAAAGAAAATAGTTTGCCAGAGAACACACAGACATCATGCTCAATACATTCTAGAATAGAGAATTAAAAACAAATAATTTTATTAGAAAGATTCAAGCTAATGGTAAAGTTACTGAAAAAAAAATCTCAAGTTAAAACCTAAGGGGTTGCCACTGAGTGAAGGTTTTATTTCTTAACAGTAAAACTGAATTCTAAAGGGCAGGGAAGCACCATCTTCAAAAGCCTCTCTGGAATTAATATGAATGAAGACTTCCCCCCCAAAACAGCTACATTATATGAGAGCAAGATAAAAGTATGTCCATAATTCTGAGGTCTTAAGAAATTATCCAAGGGGGGAGTAAACATACATAAAGTGTTCACAGTGAAAGAATGATGCAATGAAGCCTGGAAGAATTCCCAGAAATGTAGAAAATCACATATATTTGTGTACTTAGTAGGCAATGTAACTATGATACTGAATGTTATTGATATTTAAAATTATATTAATTCACAGTGCTGTCAATTGTAGAAAAGTATAGTACATACAATTAAGTATTTTACATAATACTTAAGAATGATAATTAACAGTTATGTTGTGGATGTCTTTATTTATTGTACTATAATGTTACCATCTGTGTACTATTACTTTAAATGATTTACTATAGATCTATGTACTGTGCCATTCCGGTAGTAACTGCATATATTTTATATTTACTATATTTCTTCATTGCATCATTTTTGTGTTAGAATAATCTTATTAATTTGTTTTGGCTCTAGAAACAATAAGATTTACTATTTATAGTTTATATGTGATCATATATTGATAGATATATAGATAAATAGGTAGAAATATAGAGATACATAGATACATAGATAGATATTTAGATAGATACATGGATAGATAGCTTGGATGTGTAGTAAGGCAAGTGTATTAGTAGTCTTATGCAAATACATTCTATGATGTTTGCACAAGGATAAAATTGCTTAATGATGTGTTTCTCAGAATATGTCCATCTTGTTCAGTGATGCAAGACTCTGTTATACTTTAAATGTTATGTAAACATAAACATGAAATCTGTGACACTATCACTAGGTACACAAATTGTTAAACATTTATTATCTGGCTCTTTTAAAGAAAATTTGTGATCCCCTGGCTTAAAAACTAGCTGAATTTTGAAAATAACAACAACAGAGATGTTTTGCACTACCAATCATTGGAATTTTATAAATTAGATGAGAAAAAAAATAATGATTTGACATAGAATGTCACATAGTGACACGGACAATGATATTTCCATTGTCATTATATTTATTCAGATGTATATTGATGAAGGAATGCATATGGAAACAGGATGAATAACCCTGAAGCCCTTCAGATGTAAGTTATATTTTCAGAATATTTATATGATAATCCTTCCATGAAGTTGCCTGTGGAAAGAACTTATGAAGTTGCTTTGATGATAGGGATGAGGTCTGCTATTCTTACGATTTTAGGCTGCTAGTACATGAAAAAGCGTTGCAGCCCTGCGGGACCTGATGCTAGATGTACAAACAATTCTATGTAGCAGAGAATACAACAAGATTGAGAAATAAGTGGATCTTGTCATAGTTGAGGATATGCTAGCAAGCCAGACACTCTTTCAGAGCTAGTTACTAGATCTCCTGAACTCTCTGGAGCATTTTCTAAGAATCTATTCAGAATTTTATTTTAGGGAATATAAAAAAGGAGAAGAATACATTCAAAATAACTGTACTCAAAGTTTCTTTCCATAGTGTACAAAAACTCCAAGTTCTGTGGGGCATCTTGCTGAAGGACCAGTGGAACAGCCCAACTGTACGAGTCCAAGTGCATGAGGTCAGAGGCAGGGGCGGCAGGAGATGCTTTGTCCAGTTGGGCTGCTGGAAAAAGTTTGGTGACGTCCAAGAAGTCGTAATTACAGCAGCAACTGATGAAACATAAGACAGCTGGGGATAAGAAGATTCAAACCGAAATGAAAGAAGTAACACAGATAATAAATTCAACAAAAGAAAATGTCAATCGATTGAAATTCTTTTCAAATCATCTTATATTTTAGAAAAATTAGTAAAACTCTTGGGTGTCTAAAGTAGAAGTTATGAAATGACTAAACAACTATTCTGAAAGAAAATGGAGAACTTCAAGTATATTTAACTATTAGTCAGAGAAGCTAGTTTAATGTTTTGCAGTTCTGATGAATTTCGTTTCTTGGAAGTGTTTGGCAAAGACGATATTGAACCCTATTTGATTGAACTGTGTTATATTGAACCATATCTTAAGGGCTTTAAGTCTCTTGAGTTGTTTCACTGTGTCTGGACAAGGAAGTAATGCTCATCTTCCAGAAGCTGGCAAAGAACACAGAGCAATTTTCGCTGCATGTGGATAGTGAACTGTATCTTCCTTCCCTGAGTGCACAGCTTCGCCTTCTTCCATTTGTTTTTTGCAGTGTGTTTGATTCCCGCTTCCGAGCCTCAGCTCTGGTTGCGACCCTCCACTGTATTTGCTGTCTCTCAGTGCAGGAAAGGAAGCAGCTAGTATTTTCCATTCTTACAACCACTGTTAAGCACTAACCTCAGGTTCAGGTTGCATATCTGTCAAGGTTGCTATTTTTCTAGAAAATGGCACGTAGCTCCTTCTGTCTTTTAAATTTTGAAAGCTATCTTTGTGGCTTATTCTTGTGAAAAAATAGTTTAAAAATTAGTTGAAGGTAATATGAAGTCCATTTATCTTGCTGTGAGTGTCTATAAAATATTCCTCATCAAATCAATACTTATTTCAAGTAAGGAAAGTACCTAGCCCTTTTTCTGCAAAAAAAAAATTTCATGACAGATAGATTAAAAAGTTCTGTGAGAGAAATGTGGAAATTGTGTGATTTTGTACACTATTTTAGAAAGCTTAATCTCTGTTCAGCAAAAGGAAAACGTATTTCTGATACTGGGCATGAAACCCAAGTCCTCAAAATACTAGATAAGTATTCTGCAACTGAGTTACATCCATAGATATTTTTTCAGTTTTATTTTGAGATAGGGTCTCATGAAGTTTTCCAGGCTGGCCTCAAACTTGAGATTTTCCTGCCTAAACCTCCCAAGGAGCAAAGAAAACCTCTCATGGCTTATATTATGTTAAACATTACAGCAAATTAAATATATAACTTTATGGAGAACTTGCAATAAGCATCATTGGGTTAAGAAATAGTAAGGAGGGGCTGGGGATTTAGCTCAGCGGCAAAGCGCCTGCCTGGCAAGCGCAAGGTCGTGAGTTCGGTTCCTGGTACCGGAGAAAAAAACCAAAGGGAAAAAAAAAAAAAAAAAAAAGAAATAATAAGGGTTGCTTCACTGTGTCATCCTCTCTTCCATCCAGTAGGGAAGTGCAGTTTTATCTCCGCAGAGGTACATACTCTTAACCACAATTCCTGGTTCTTAATTTGAAGGGTTTAGAAATTTGCCAAGAAAGTGATTATGAACGTGATATTTGGAGGCAAATATGAGGGGCCTGAGAGTGCTGACCAAAGCAGAGCCCTGGTTCCCAACCTGCATGGTCTGTGTCCTCATTTTTATCAGCAGTGATTCTGATATATTCATTTATTAGGAATGCTGTGACCCTGGAAATAAGTTTGCTAGGGCTTCCAGGACTCAGTGGTTTGTAAGAGAAGTTTCTTCTTTCTATTTTAGAGGCTGGAAGTCTAAGATCAAGCTACTTGCAAACATGTTTTTTTGTGTCCCTCTTGATGGCTGTAAATGCTACTTCCTCACATGGCTGTTTTTCTGTGCACCTATTCCTGCTCTCTGCCTCTGCCTCTGCCTCTGCCTCTGCCTCTGCCTCTGCCTCTGCCTCTGCCTCTGCCTCTGTCTCTGCCTCTGCCTCTGTCTCTGTCTCTGTCTCTGTTTCTGTCTCTGTCTCTGTCTTTCGCTCTCTCAGTATCCAATACATTGTAACAGGGGCTGGGGATTTAGCTCAGTGGCATAGCACCTACCTGGCAAGTGCAAGGTCGTGAGTTTGATTCCCGGTACCAGAAAAACAAACAAAAACCACAAAAAACAAAAACCAATATATTGTAACATATTGTACAGTATACACTGTACTGATCATATTATAAAAGATATAGCACACAAAAAGGGCTGCTTTAGAGGGACTGATGAAATATTATATGAGATAGAAGGTCTTTATGGATAAAATCTTTACAGTCTATATGTATTATGCTGTAATTTATAAGCATTGTACATCAAGTAAAAGATTGGAAAAGGAAGGTATGAATTTTTCCAGGGAATTTTTGTTTTTTTCTGCTCAAGTGAAAAAATTAGATTTTAGCTGAAACCAAGAATATGTAAGTTTAGAATCTTTTCCCTTTTCCCTCCTTTTCCTTGCTTTACCTTTGCTTTTATGGCTTTTTCTTTCCATTTTATCCCTCTCTCTTCCTCTTTCCCTTCCTTCCTTCCCTTCCTTTTTTCTCTTTCGTCTTCCTTCTCCTTCCTTTTCTTCTTCTCCTCTGTCCTTCCTTCTTTCATTTCTTTGTTCATTGTAAGTTGTTTTGCAACACAATGAGAATTAAGTGTGTTTCAGTAATAATACTGTGGTGAAGGAGTTGAGGCTAGAAGGGCTGAGTAAGGAAAAGTTGAAGAAAGTCTAAGGAAAGAATGCTACTGAAGTCTGAAGCAGCAGCATAATTTCTGGAGCACTGAGAGAAGATACGATGGCATTAGAGGAGACACGGTGGGAGTAGAGCTTTATCCTTGTGAAGTTGGGTAAGGTAGAGAGATCAGAAGTATGCATGGAGAGCTGATACTGAACGGAGTGAGAGAAATTCATCTATTTTAATGGTAAAGAAAAATCACTGATGAACTTATAACCCATTACCTGTAAGCACATGTGTGATTAAATTTATGATGGTTCCAGTCTGATTATTTCCTTACCTTGTTAAGTAAGAAGAAGAGCTATAGTTAATAAGTGATACGTGATTAAAGAAAACACAGTGATGAACAAGAAAAGAGCTAAAAGGCAGGATAAATTTAGCACTGATGGCTCACAGAAAGATGATGCCCTGATTTTAGTTTTGAATGGATTCCACAAGTTACTTTGTGGGGAAGCGGAAGAGGGAGTTTACATTCTCCTTGATCTTAGTCTGAGGGAGGGAGAGGCAAAATGGACAGAAAGGTATTTTTATGTTATTATGTTGAAGAATGGCATTCACAATGTATTTCACCAAATAACAAAAGGGAAGGACCTTAGATTTCCAATTAAAAAGTTTATGCAGACTTAAGAGAAAGCTATGTAGTATAAAAATGAAAGATAAATTGTGCTGCTATGAACATAGGTGCACATATATCCCTGTGATATGATGTTTTTAGATCTTTGCAATTGCTAAAATGTGGAAGCAACCCAAATGTCCATCCACCGAGGATTGGATAAAAAAATTGTGGTACTTTTATATAATGGAATATTACTCAGCTGTAAAGATAGATAAACTCGAGGCTTTTATAGGTAAATGGTCACAACTAGAGACCATACTCATAAGTGAAATAAATCAAACATACATGTGCAAGCACCACATTGTTTCACTAGTGTAAAACCTGAAAGAGTTACTTTAAACTAGGAGGTATGATAGACATTGTGAAATGATAGGAAAGCACTCAAGGGTAAAGGGCAACTGGGATGTGGGAAAAGAGAAGGGAAAGAAGGAGAAATCTTGTATGTATGTATATACAGGATAGTTAACATGGTTGTTCTACTGTCTTCTATTTCTTTGCTGAAAGAAACTGTCAATGAGTCTTTGGTTGATCAGTATTGCATGTCTCTATCTGTTTTCATGAGAAGCCACTTTGAAGATATCAATATGTAATACAACAAGCATTGTTAATTCCCTACCACTTTGTAACTCCTTATTGTCTGTACTGTTCTTTTGCTATTTTGTAAAAGGTTGTCTGTCTGTTAATGTTTTCCTCCTTTTATTTTTAAAATAAAAAAAAAAACAAAAAAAAGTAAATAAAAATGAAAGATATGCTGAATGGAGATTCCATATAACATGTGGTTAATTCTCTGGTAAACAGCACATTAAATCTTTTTTAAAATACAGATTACCATACCTTTGACTTATAAAGAATAACAGGTTCTCTTTTTCCCTAATTCTTTCAGATAGCTGAACATGAAGGCTTTCTGTCCCCAAAGGAAACGTCTTTAATTTATAAATTAGCTAAGCCAAGTAATTGATTATGTACTAAAGAATGATTTATTGGGGAATTTGAATCTTTAAATGTGGAATAAGAGTGTCATTTAACAAAGCACTTTCAAAATAATATTCAACAAAGGAAAACAGAGATTTTGAGGCAAACTGATGCGTGTTTTGTCTCTTTCTTCCTGTTCAACAAATGTGGGAATGTAGTGTGGATGGTATTCTGTGTTGGTGTAAAAAGGAGTGACAACTGCAGAGAGCCAAGTATGAGTGTAAGATGTTATGAAATTAACCAAATCTGTGGGTTTAGCAATGAGATGACAGTTCAGAAATTTAAAAGACTGTGTGTCTGAATTGCTTTCAAAACTTATATAGCAATGGAAAAAATTATGCTACATGGCATAGGGAGTCAATCTCCTACAATAGTTGATGAAACAATAAAAAGTTCAGAGATTTTGTTTATTCACATAGACAGCTTGTTGTGTATTTCAGGAAAAAGAATCAGATAAAGCAATATCTTTTGAAAAAATTCCCCCTATAGGAAGAAAGATCGTGTCACACTCTTTAATTGGAGTGATATAAACAAGCAACAACAGTTTGACATTTATTCTGATTTTTGGATAAACATTGAAAGAAACAATGCTCATGAGAAAGTAGTAACTGACTGTAAAATATGATACTTCTAGAATCATGCACAATAAAGAGGAAAATGCATCACAGCTGGGGAAAACCACACAGGTTCTTGCTCATCTGAGAACATATGTGTGTCAAAATAAAAGATGAAGCTAATAATGATTTAACTGTAGTATTCGTGACATTGCTGTTGCAGAATTGAAGCCAATAAGATTGATTAGAAAAGAGACTACCCATGATATGGACATTATGAAGACAAGACTCTGTCACTGATTTCTTTTGCATGCAAACAGCTTTTTAAAATGTATTTTGATTTTTACTGGGCCTTTCTTTTTTGGTTCTTTTAATCACATTTTTGTTCCTTAGTTAATATACACTTATTTATTCTATTTGTCTATAAATAATTGCTTATACATTCTTAAAAAGGCAAAAGATTTATACAATCTAAAGAGAACCCAGAGTATGTTTATACCAATAATAAATAGAAACATAAATGTAGTTGTCCCGAGAAAATAACAAGAGAAAATTGTCCACAAACTCAGTTAAACTATTGATTCTTTGGAATCAATGAATTGCCTTTTATGAATGCCAGAAGATATAAGGGATTTATGTTTATTATTAGAATTTATGTTATGGTTGACAAGCCAATACAGTCTTAGTGATTTACAGTTATAGTTTATAACCAGTGTAACTGTGCAGTAGAATATCTGATGAGAAGTCTTTGGTGATATGGGAGATACTATTAATTTTTTTGATTAAAGTTAATAGATCTCCTATTCCATATAAAGAATTTAATAGTGGTGAATCATACCTGGAAATTTGTGTGGGTAATAATTAACTAAAAAATAATCATTCTCTTCTTATATGTATGGAGTCTTTTATTTTTCTCTCCAAAGCTTCACCTTCTCTTTTAATTCATGAATTAGCACCTTGTCAGAGCCAGGGTCTCTCAGTCTCTGAGAGATCCGAACATTTATTTTTCCACCATGGTGATGAAATAGCAGCATGGCACTTTGAGGAAATCTAAGAGAAGGAGTCACCACGCATACTTTTGATTGTGTTAATTAAGGTGCTCCAATCAATATATTCCTTTTAATTAAGGTGTTCCAATCAATATGTTGGTTCATGGCAAAAGACTAGGGAAGAATCTATGACTCTCTTATGACTTATGTCACATTTCTGGATATCACACCTGGAATTTTTCCGTTTATGTAGAGAAAGTAATGTCAAAATAGGCATGCCACACTCCTCATGACCACTTTTAGGTTTAATGGTGACACAACAAAGCAGTTGTACAATGCAGAAAAGATATTATATTTATGACATAACTTATTACATGGAAGAGATAGAGGTCAAAATCAGCAAAAGGAAAAATATATGTGATAAAGTCCAAATTAAATCGAGAAAAAGCTTCCAGATATTTGCTTCCAGTGTAGTCCAAAGGGTTGTGCTTAGTTCAGTGTGTGACAACTCAGTGAGATACTGCAGACCAGAAGAGCTTACCTGAACCTTGATATTATCCCAGATTTTATTACAGGCATGTTACACCTACATAACTGAATTCAGTTACTCAAATTCACTCTTACACTCAAAGAAAAAATAGTTATTCTCTAGGAAGGTGCTTGTGCTGCTGAGCTACACCCCCAGCCCAGTTATTCTCTAAAAATCACACTGTTAGGAAAAACTCTGGTCACATTGCTGTAAAACCCAAGGCCTCGAGTATACCAGCACACCCTTATTAAGCAGAATATGTGAAATATTTAGATGTTATCTTCTGGGATCCAGCGAAGAATAGGCCTAAGATAAGCCTCTTTTGGAGTGTGCAACAGACCCCTACTAAATTAACTCTTTTCTGTCCAGTTGGTAAGGCTACCATTTTACTTTTAGAGATACCATGATCAAGTAACATTACAATAAGTTTTAGCAGTCAAAATATCCTTACTCTTGCTGCCTATTATAGTAAACAAACCCAGCTTAGCTCTGGAGCTTTCTAACTGGTATTTAGCCTCTGTTACTCAAGTAATTCATTATTTTCGTTAAGGTCAAATAATAAATCTCAATAACATGCCTTACATTTATTCCCAACATGCAGAAGGAATTGGTTGGAAATGTCTCGAAGGATATTGTTCCTCTCTCACTAATGTTTTTCTCAGAATGTTAATGAAGGGATTGTCCATCAAATTCTCTCTGTGGATATATTTGTGGAAATATGTATGTGTTGGGGCCATATGTAGTTTACACATGGAAACTCTGCTTCATCAGTTTTATACCATTGCTATGTGTTGCTAAAACACCCTTTACTGCTACACTCAAAACCAGGAACTAAGCTAAAACAATCACATAGTTCCATCTTTTTGTGTCCGATTCTACATCCAGTTTTTCCTGATATGAAGCATATAGAAACCTATGTCACAGACATTGCTTATGCCCTATTCCTATCTTCTTGAAACTTGCTGTTGTAGGACACTATGGGTTCAGCTGTCATGTTTTTGTGGGGTTCTCTGGAGACCAGAAATCTATCTACCAGTGTAGCTGACTAGAACAGCTTGAAACATTAATGTACCCGATCAAGCACCACCATCCAATTACCAACAGAAGTTGTGTGTAAATATACTAGTTAACTTGTCCCTTAACTGAGGCAATGCTGAAGTATATGTTCTACACTGATTCCCAGAGCTCCACAGGCAGATTACTCTCCCATGATAGTGATTGGCTTGATAAGTTGTTATCAGTCAATGTTCTTCTTTGTCTGATTTTCTCAGAACTTGACTAGTGTTTCCTGGGATTACCTCTGTTATCCCTTATTGGCAAAAGCTAATAGGTGGAAAACATATAAACAAGAAATATAATTTGAATAACTTTCCCATTTTAAGCAAGAAAATTATTTTTAAATTTTTAAATAATTAAAATAATAATAATCTTTGAATCTATAGTTCTTGACTATTTTATTTTCTTCTGGTAGAATTGAACAATTATTTGGAGGAGAAAGCTGAATCACAGGTACGAATATACAGATTGTGTATTCACAACCATCACACAAGGAAAACAAAAATAGAAAAGAATGTATCCTCAAAGCACTTTGGTACCATAAGTACCCTTTGAGAAATGTAAAATAATCATTAGACAATAAAGTTTGCAAAAAGATCTTAAATGACATTTGAATGCTATTTATCTTCAACACATGGATTTAATATTTGCTATGTTGGGTTTCAGTTTTGCTTTTGTTCTATTCTTTTCTATACACTATTCTTCCCTTCTGCAATGGGAATGTACCTTGTGCCATTGTACCACTAAATTATGTACATGGGTGCTCAAACAATGGAGACTGTTTACATTTAAAAATAACATTACAGTAAATGATACATTGACATTATTCCTTTGAAAATACTTCCATTTCCTTTGAACACACTTATTACACTACTCTTGCCAATTTCTGAAGCAGTTCTAGAAGTCCTCTTTCATGAGGGTGTTTATAAGATACAATAAAAAATCAGTGATTTTCATGGTAATTCTGATGCTGTCCAGTTCTTGTAAAAACATGGTAAATCTTTACCCATATTTTCCAATAGATCTGGCACTGTAAAACTTTTGGCTCTTCCCCAAAGTCAAAATGAGCATGAAGAGTAAAAGGTTGGCATTGATTCAGGACACTGAGGCAGCCACGGTAGCAGAAATGAAGACACAAAAGACAACTCCCAGAACTGTGTCAGAAAGTGCCAAGAACAGCAGGATAAGAGTATTCAAAAGGAGGGGAGTATGTTGAGTGTGATCATTGACAATGCATTTTTTGTCATAATTTAACTTTTTAAATTTAAACATATACTTTGTCTTTCAATTACAACTTGTAACTTGTTTTTGGTTTTTGCAGAAGTTCACAGATAGGCATTTGACTTCAGTCTTATAAAAGGCTTTGAATAGATTTTGAAAAATGCTGAGAAAAGTGTTGAAACTTTTATGGAGGGAAATAGTCAATTTTCTGTAGTGTACAAAATAGTTGTACCATATAGATGGAAATGTGAATGTGGTATAATCTTTATTTAAAGATTAATTATGGATTAAAGAGATGTGTCTTATTGTCAAGTTAGCAAATGGTGAATTGGGACCCCAATCATGATATGGCATCTTGATTAGATTTAGAAATACCCAGGGGATTAGTAAAACAGACTTCAGGGTGTTTCTAGGTAAGTCATGGAGGACTGATCTTCGTGCTATATATGATCCCTGGCATCATCCTTTCTGGGACTTTTCCTCTGCTCTGTTTTCCAGGCCTAATCAACTAAACAATTTTGCACCACCACACTGTTCTGCCATCATGTTTCTGCTTTGAAGCCAACCATAGACTGAACCCCTAAAACCATAAGCCAAATTAAAATTCTTTTCCTTAAGTTATGCTTATCAGCTATTGTTTTTCAATGATATTAAAGCTGAGTAAACAGTACTGCAATTGTTCATTCATTATTTGATTTTGTTTACTTTGAATATATATCTAATAATGGAATTTTTGGGTCATATAATAGTTCTATTTATAATACTTTGAAAAACATCTGTATTTTTTTTTCATTAAGGCTTTATAGATTTGTATTTCCACCAACAGCACACAAATCTTTTCTTTGCTCTACATACTCCCCAGTACTTTTTTTGTCTTTTTGATAATGGCTATTTTTACTAAAGTGAAGTGGTAACTCATTGTGTCTTTGATTTAGATTTGCCTGATGATTAATGATATGGAGTTTTTTCATATCCCTTATTAGTAATATACCTTATTAGTAATTTGTACATATTTTACAATATTTTACAACAGTTTACATATTTTACATATTTTACATACAATATTTTAGATATTTTACAATAGTCATTTTGTGTATATTTATATAGGTAATAGAAATCTATTACCTATAATCTCGTTTTTCAGTATGTTATTTAGGGTTCTTTTTGTGATGAGATTTTGGACTTCCTTATACAATCCAAATATCATTTAACTTTTAACACCCTTTCAGTTGATTTTTGTAGCTGGTGAGAAAGGGATTCCATTTCATTCTTCTACACTTAGATACCCAGTCTAGCATCGTTCACTGAAAACATTGTCCTTTTTTTTAGTGTGTGTTCTTCACGTCTTTGTCCGTAAGCAGTGGGACGAAGATGTGTGTGTTTACTTCTAGGCTGTTTATTCTGTTCCACTGGTTTATATGTCTGTAGTATGCCAACACCATTACTACTCCTTTGTAGTATATTTTGATATCAGGTAATATTATGCCTCCTGCTTTTTTTTTCTTTTGGTCAAAATGACAAGATTTGTTTTTGTGGTTTCATGTAAACTTTAAGATTGTCTCAAGTTTGTGATGAATTTCATTGGCATTTTTCTAGGAAGTACATTAAAAATAGGTCACTTTGGTTAATGTTAACATTTTAACAATACTTATTCCTCCAATCCCTAGACACAGTTTATTTTTCTTTTCATTTCTTCCCTTCTTCTCAGAGAGATTTTTCACTTTCTTCATTTAAGTTATTCCTAGGTGTTATATTTTCTTTGTAGCTATTGTAAATGAGAAAGCTTTCTTGATTTCTAGTTCTCATAATCCCTTACTGGTGTCTAAATGAACTAGTAATTTCTATATTGATTTTTTCATCTTACAAATTTGCTGAATTTGTTTATTTGTTCTAATAATTATTTTGATGGAGATTTTGTGGTTTCCTATATGCAAATCATGTTATCTGCAAATACTGAGGATTTGACTTCCTCTTTTCCAATTGGATGTGCTTTATTTCTTGTTCTGATTGGTTTGCTTTGACTAGAAATTCTCGTGCAAAGTTGAATAAATGTGGTGAAATTTGGTGCCTTTGTCGTGTTCTACATCTTACTGAGAAAACTTTCTGCTTTTCCTCATTAGGTTTTAAATTATCTGTTAGTTTATTATATATAATGGCCTTAATTTTATGAATTATGGCCTTAAGTTTACTGAAGTATGTATCTTCTGTGCATAATTTGTTCCGTATTTTTATTCTGAAGAGATATTCAATTTTACTGAGTTACTTTCTTATATCTATTGAGATTAACATGTAGTTTTTGCTTTTTATTGTGCTAATGTGGTATATCACATTTACTGCTTGCACATATAGCACTATCTTTGCATCCCTAGGATTAATTCTACTTGATAATTTTAACCTTTTTAGCATATATCAGATGCAGTTTTCTAGGATTGTGTTGAGAATTGTGCCCTTGTCTGGTTTTGATATCAGAGCAATATTGGCCTTCTAGAATATATGTAAAATTTCCTCTCTTCAATTTTTTGTTATAATTTAAGAACTGGGGCTACTATTGCTTTTTCTGTTTTTGTATGTTTTGTTTCCCTTTTTGTTTCAGCACATTTTAAAAATTCTTGTTTTCTTTTTCAATCCACTGGGTGTTCAAGAGTGTCATTTCTATATATTTGTATGTGTTTTCAATTCTTCCTTACAGTTATTTCTAATTTTATTGTATTTTGACACTAAAGATAGTCAATATGTTTAAAAATTTGTGGAGATTTACTGTATGGCGTATCATATCATGTGGCCTATTATTCATGAATTACTCAGAAGAATATCTATTCTGCATTTATTTCATGGGGTTTTCTGAAAACATCTATTGGGCACTTTTGGTGTAGAAGGCAACCCCTGTCTCCTTATTAATTTTTCTCTAGATGATCTGTCAATTGTTGAAAACAGCTTGTTAACGTCCTTGTCTATTATTATATTGAACTCTGTCTCCCCATTTAGGTCTATTAATGGTTGCATTATAAATATGATTGTGCCTATTTTGGTTGCAGATATATTCAGAATTGCTATTTCTTCTTGCTAAATTGACCACTTTATCATTATGCAATCACTTTCCTTATCTCTTTTTAGTATTTTTAACTTGATATATATTTCATGTAATATAAATATCATTGCCCTTGCTTTGTTTTGGATTCCATTTGCATTTTATTGATTTCATTTCTTAAATATCAGCCTATGTCTTGAAAAGGTAGTAAGTTTTTTTAAAGCAGCTCAGAGCCCCATCTCTCTCTTCAAGAAAGAGTCTCAAAGTTTTCTAACTTGAGAATTGAATTCATTTACATTCAAGGTAATTACTGATACACAACTTGCTTTCTAATTTTAATATATATGTATTTTTCTTTTTCTGTCTCTGTCTCTGTCTCAGTCTGTCTCTTTTTCTCTCTCTCTCTCACACACACAAACACACTGTTATATTTCTAATGTGTCCACTTCAGAAGCTCAGATGGTTAAGTAAGTGACTCAGGAGCGAGCCACGGTCCATCCTTTGTAAACAGCCTGAGTCTGTGCAAGAGGAGTACACAGAGATGGTGTGGGTGGGTAACCTGTATACAATATAAGGCAGGAAAAGAGGCTTACTCCCCTAACCTTTGCTCTTGTTACTTTGCTGTCTTCTGCCCCCTTCAACTGTTGCCCCTGTTGTAAGCCACACTGCCTTGGAGCCAGCCAAGTATTGACTGAAACCTGCACAAAGTGTGAGCCACATAAATCTTTCTTTCCTTAATTCTGGGCATCAGGTATTTTGACTCAGCAATGAGAGAAAAGCAGCCAACACACACACACACACACACACACACACACACAC
The DNA here is from genome assembly GCF_000276665.1 of Chinchilla lanigera. Lineage (NCBI taxonomy): Eukaryota > Metazoa > Chordata > Mammalia > Rodentia > Chinchillidae > Chinchilla > Chinchilla lanigera. The sequence continues at coordinate 3,512,257 of NW_004955424.1, forward strand.
ACACAAATGCACACACACAGAATTTTCTTTGGTGTGTAAATGATTTATTCTAACAGTGTAGTTTTGTTCCATCCTTATTACTTTCGGATTTTATATTATAGATTTTTGTTTTGTGGTTACCATAAAGCTAAAAATAGATATTTTTATTATAATATGCTAGTTTTGAGATTTTAAACATAAAAAACAGGAAAGGAATGTAAATGCATTGATAAATCCTCTCTACTGGCAATACATTCTGCTCCATATTTTCAGTTTTAGATGTCCCACTTACATGTTTTTATATTTCTTACATTTTAGCATATGGCATTCATCCAATCATTCTTTTCTCAGCATTGTGGATTGAATCCAGGGCCTTGGAAACTGCTGAGTATTCTATCACTGTTGTAGTTATTATTTTATTATTTTAAAACTATAAGATGAGTTTTAAAATCTTCATTTTATAAACATTCAACTTATGCACCATGTTTACAACTGCAAAGCATTCTGAGATTTTCTTAATATTGAATTATTTTCTTTCCAATATTTTCTTCTTAGTCATTTATGTCTCTTTTGGTTTGAAGAACTCTCATTAGGATTTCTTTTAGGATAGGTCTGGTGGTGATGAGATGGCATTATATTATTTTTATTTTCTCTTATCACCTTGAAAACTTTTCTAATCTTTAGCCTTTGAGAGATTGACTATAATGTAGTATAATTAAGTTCAGTTTCTTTAACTCTATTCATATCTTTTCTGTGTAAAATTACATTAAGGAAAATAATATTTAATGCAGTCATCTAACTTTATTTAATGTAACAAAATATTTTCCCAGGAGGGATTCCCACTGAGTTTGATTAATTACAGAATTAATTGTGATTATGAACACAATGAATCATTTATTCTTAAGCATACAGACATGGTAAACACATGAATAAATATAAATAAATGTTTATTAATATGTATGATGCAGATTATTAACATGGAAATGACTTTTTCTCAATTACTTAAAAATCTTATTCTCTCATATGGTTTCTGAGTCAGGGTATCTGTAATCACCGAGCTTATGAATCAGATTATGTGGAGTGTGATATTTAAAGCAACTTCAAAGTTAGGAACACAACTCACATATCCTGCTTTTTCTTATGATACCAATTTCAAGTTCAGGTGCTGTGATCTTAATTTTCAGCTTTGAAATTTTGCTTTAAATGCTCATAAAATTCACTGAAATTTCTTATACTCACAGCTCCTGTTTATTACAAGGAGAGTGGGTAAATTAAAATCAGCCAACAAGAGATGCAAGAGTAGGACCTACAAGTGTTTCAAATGTGGAACTTGTATATCTGCTGTCCCCATAAAATCATAAACGTATTAATTCTTTCCAACACTGAAACTTGATAATGTACACAGGATATTGTAATCCAGGGAAGTCCACCTGACATTTGGTATGAAGCAATTTTATTGGATATCCTTTATATGGGCTTAGATCATCTCAATTTCCAGTCCCTCAGAAATTCATGCTGATACCTTGTTGTCCAATGACCTCTTTTATTACTGCTAATTCACATTATTATTATAGCTTGGCACAAGGATTTCTGGGAAAGAAAGACTCATTTCAGGTACAACATCCTAAATGCTTAGACATCGCCCACAAGAAGCCAAGGACAAAAACCAGCTCTCTTTGGATGAGTCACTACATACGGGAGTTTGGGATCTTACTGTAAAAAATTTCAAATGTTTCAATATAATTTGCTTAGCACTGATTTTAAACTAGTATTTTAGAATTTGTGCTGTAAATGACAGCTTCATTACCACAATCTGGTCTAAATTTACTGAAGAAAATAATATTTGATTGCATAAAATTAAATGTGAAAACTGTCATTTTAAAGCTTTTCATGAATTCTTAATTATAAGCACTTAAATCAATGATGTGTTGATACTTCAAAAATGCAGTGGAAAAGTAAAACATAGAGGAAACATATAACATGTGCATTTAAAAATGAAATATTTTTAATTAAGCCATCTGGCACATTGTCTTATACATAGTTATTTAAAAATTCCATATCATATTGGTTTTCAAAATAAAAAAAATAAAATTCAATGATCATAATATTTGGTTAGATTAAGTTTTTACTTTAAATTAAAGCCCATGTTAATACCAGTGATCTTGGAAATTGTCTTGTGCAATGAAAGAGTGATTAAATTAGAAGCAGGATAAATAAGGCTATATAATGACTTTCCTACATTCATAGCTGACTTGAGATTGCATCTGTCAGAAAATAACTTTGGCTTAGGCCAAAAAAATCTACTTTCTTTCACTTTGCTTTGTTTTATTTTGTTCTTTGTGAATACAGAACTCTTAAAGCAGAGCCCAAGCCTGGGATGAATTGTTAAGAAAGTCCCTGAAGGGTTAAAACCCTTCTAGCAGCTCCTTTGTCAGCCTTGGACTGTCGCTTTTCCTTTTGTGCTCTTAGGATAGTTGCTTTCTTGACACATTGTATCTACATTCCAGGCAACATATACTGAAGAAAAAAATGCAGAATCCTGAATCTGATCCTGCTCTACACATTATGTTGGACAAAACTATCATTATTTTTGTGTAACAGGATATGGGGAGAAAAGTATGTCAATTGTCCACATAACAGCTAGGTGTCAAAAAGTGAATCTAGTTTCAGTCTTCTGCATGTGGAAAGCCAGTTTTTCCAGCACCATTTATTAAAGAGGCTATCTTTCCTCAAGTGAACATGTTTGACCCCTTTGTCAAGCATCAGATGGCTGAAGGAGTTTGGAGTTCTTTCTTCATTTTCTAATCTGTTCAACTGATCTTCAGGTCTGTTTCTTTTGCCAGTACCATACTGATTTTATCACAGTAGCTTTGTAGTATTATCTCAAGTCAGGGATTGTGATACCCCCCTGACTTGCCTTTGCTGTACCGAATTGCTTTTGCTATTCTAGGTCTCTTTTGGTTCCAAATAAATTTTAGGAATGTTTTCTCCAGTTCTGTGAGTTATGCTAATAGTATTTTGATTTGGATTACATTAAATCTGAATTACAATTTTTGGAGTGTGGCTAATGATCTAACTATTAAAACAGAAATATTAAGTCTGCTGGAACATAAGATAGTTAGAACTGTGAAAGACAGAGGTGAAGGTTCCTCTCCTCTCCTCTCCTCTCTGTTTCCTACCTGCAACAACATGAGAAATTCACCCTTGCAGTGTCTCTCTACCACCCTTCCTTGACTTGGAGCCAGCCAACTATGGATAGAAACTTCTATATACTGTTTGACAAAATAAACTGTTCTTCCTTTAGTTTGTAGGTATTGGGTACTGTATCCCAACAACAAAGAAAGTAATTAAAAAACCAAGCTTGATAGGATATTCTGGTCAAGTTTCAAAAGACCAGAATCTTGATAGAATAGCACATAGTAAAGACCAAGATGACAAAATTTTGGTTTGGAACAAGTACCTTTTTCAGTTGGACCCAGGGCATGTTAGTTATGCCATAGAAGAAAATTTGTCTATATTTTTCCATGTCTTAATCTTTTTCAGGACAATAAGATTCCGGAAGGTAGACTAGTTAATCTGGAGAATAAAATACCAAGACAGCCCAATGTTCAGGGTGTGGCATGGATACTGCTGGCTAGGTCTACCCTGATCTACAGTGAAAATAAAAATCAGGAAACTGTTGGTAGAAGTTTTCAATTTCAGCAGAAGTAAATCATCTATAAAGTTGATGTATAGGATATTACAGTTGCTAAAAAGATTGCCATTTAAAAGAGGCCACACAGGGCTGGGGATGTAGCTCAATGGTAAAGTTCTTGCCTTACATCCGCAAGGTCCTGGGTTCAATCCCCAGCACCAAAAACAAAAACAAAAAAAAAAGAGGCCACATAGTTTACATTAGTATAAGACATAAGAGTGTTTGAAGACTTTTTTACTTATTGTAAAATTTTTAAAATTTTATCTTAAAGAGAGCGGTAATTGAGAAACAAACAACAGCAACAAAAAGAACAATAGCATCATAACAGCATCACAAATATAAACAAACCAAAGCAAGAAAATTTAAAGTGATACAGGGTCTCAAGGCAAAATAACGCAAATTGTTATATTACATATCACTATGCTCAATTATATTGCTCAAATTACCAGATGTAAGAATGGAAGATTGCTCAAACCATTAGAGAGAAGAAAAAAATAATTATTAGATAAAATGTTAGAGATAATACAGAGTTTCACTAGACAAAAGGGTAGGAATTCACCATGGTAATTCCACTGCATATTGTTATCTTCAAATCAATTGCTCAGATTACCAGATATAAGCATGCAAAATTGATTAGAACGTAATGAAATTTAAGCATTAACTGTTCCTTTCAATATACCATCAAATATCATCAATACAGTTATGACAGTTATTCGTAAAGTTTTGAGGAACAAATGAGATCCCAGCATTCCTAGACACAAGGGGAAAAATTGAAAGACTGTTTTGAGAAGAAAGACCCAGGGACCCTGGCTTGTTCAAAGCCCACTAGAAAAGATTTTCCAAGAGTTCAGCAGTGTAGGTGCTCAGGGGCCTCTACAGCCACTGTCTGAGAGAACCGGCCATTATGTTAGCTGGCACTGTATGTATAGTTCTGATTTTACATGCATAAAGTGTGTAAGAATTGTGCAATCGGGGAGACTTCTACCCAGATTTCAGAAGAAAGCTTGGAGGGCAAAGTATTGTGCCCCTTAGAGGTCAGGGCATGAAACTGATAATAAAGCCAAAAGTTCATTGAATAATCTAGAAAGTGGGCAGAGCCAGGGATATAGAACATCTGCTGAGGAAAGCTGTAAGCAATGATTGGAATTATCTCAACAGAAACTAGGAAGGTTGCACCCAGCAATGCTATAGGAGTGGGGCCATTCAAGCCCTTTGAAGCACACATCTCTCTACATCTTGTCCTGATTGCAGGACACAGAGATATAGGATTTAATGTTTTTCCTGCTGGGTTTCAGTCTTGTTTGAGGCCCATTCCTTTATCTTCTTGTTTCTCCTTTTTGGAATTGGAATGTTTACTCTACGCTGTGTGCAACTTTTTCTTCACAAGGGCTCATAGATACAAGTGTAGTTGTAGGAAGGTGATTCAGTCATGGGTGCCTCATAGCTCAGTGCACTTTTAGGAGGTGGGGTCTGGTCAGAAGAAGTATGTCGGGAGGGCATGACCTGGCAAGATATATCTCCCTTCTTGGATACTTCCTTCTCTCTCTGTTTCTTGGCTCTCACGATGTTTTCTGCTTTCCACCACAAGACCTTTCTACCCTGTCCTTCCTGCCTTGTATCCAACAGACCATAGACTGAATCTTCTAAAAACTGGAACCAAGATAAAGCCCCCTCCTTTAAATTACGGGTGCCAGATCTTGTGTCCAGTGATGGGAAGTTGACAAAAACAACCCTCATGCAACCCAGAAATACGTAGCTTTTGTACCATACTTTCCTTTCTTAATGGAAAGACTAGGGGATAGACAGGGCACAATTTTGAAACAAGTTCACGATAATGGCAGCCTAGGTGAAGTACCTTTGTTCTCAGGTCGACTCAAAGAAAAAGAAAGGTATCAGAGATGAACATAGAGTTGGGATGAAGAGCTGAGAGACTACAGTCACCGAGAGTGTGATTAGGTCCTGATGATTCACGGTGAAAAGACCCAAAGTGTGAGTTCAGAAAACACATGTGGCATAATTCAAACAGGGATGTATGGTACTCATAGCAATAGCTCAGAGGGGCACGAAGTCTGCCTGAGCAAATCTGTACATAGACCATGATTAGTCTCTGGAGTGTATACACACAGAGGATATATTTACATACACACATGTATATGTATACACATAATTTTAGTTCACTTGCTACGGGTAAAATGTGGTATCAATCTCTGGTCACTGCTTCCAGTGTAATAATTGGCTTATTGGCTTCCTTTATGGATGATCTATGTGAGTATATTTCCTAAGTCCTATTAAAACTATTATTAATGATGGAAGGCTATAGCCATTACACCATTTCTGTAGGACGTGAGTATCATTATTACAAAATGATGGGCAAAATAAAATAATTGCAATATAAAAATACCACTGCCTTATATGACTGTATTATCTTTCTATGGTTGCCATAACAGTGGATGACATAGTGTATTACTTAAAAAAAATTTGTCTCAGGTCTGAAGAAAGAAGTACAAAATAAAGATATCAGTGGGGCTAAGCTCTCTATGAAACTTGTTAGGAGGAATCCTTGGCCTCTTTCTAACTTTTACTGTTTTTGAAAGATTTCTATTCTTGCATTCCCAACAAATCAATCTGCTAGTCATCACATGCTATTTTCTTTACCTGTGTCCACATTTTATGCTTCTTTTGAGGACCCTAATCTTATTAAATTGGGCCTCCTTCAACTCCAAAATGACTTCATCTGCTTACATTATGGCTAATTAATCTTCCCAAATAAGTTCACTTTCTAAAAGCCTGGGGGATTAGAATTTCAACATATTTTTTCAGGGACAACTAATGTGGAATCAAGTTACAGTTGGTTATACCATAATTACAAAGTCATAGATATATTTGGATTTTGGTAAGAAAGACAAGTGACTAATGTCCTGTTTATGTTAGATAAGCAGGCTGTGCTTACCAGAGTGACTTAGAGATCCAGGCATATAGAATAGTAATAATCATGGTCACAGTTGCCATTTTGTGTGCCAGAGAATAAAGGGGGCATTTGAGGGTGTCTCAGGTGGCCATTAAATATGTGTGGACCTAAGAAAGCCAGTTAATGTAGTAACACAATTCCACAGAGGGTAGTAGAATCAGAACACCAGATGCTTTCAGCTACCAGGGATAGAAAATCTAGGTAACATAAATGTAAACTTTGAGGTCATTTTTTTTACTTTTGAAGTTATTCAACAATCAGAAATCCAAAATTTCATTTGTTGGCTGTGGTTTAAGAAGCCCAAAGTCAATCAAATTTCCTGTTTATCTATATTTGTCTACTTACCTATCTATTCATCCACCCATCCATCCACATATCCTTTCATCTACCCGCCTATCCTCTCTTTTTCCCTAGATCTGCATCACAGTTGGTGAGCTAGGTTACCATGATTAACTTGGACCCCTTCTAATATGCACCTTGAGACCAAGGATAGGGCCATACATACTAAAATAACTTTACTCTTTGCAAGGCCAGATTTGAGAAATTGCTTCAGAATAGGAATTTTCATGTCACAAACAGGAATTAAGACCAGATTTAAATATTATTTTACATCACGTCCAGTGGGTAGACATTTGGATGAAAAATAATTTTTGTTAACTTAATGGGAAATCATTTAAGTATATTTAATAATGTTTGACCAAATATCAGAAACTAATTTCTTTCATGTACATGATATTTCACTATATTTCACTATATATATTATCCCATACATATTTTATTATTGTTTCTCAGAAAAGTAGTATAATGAATGGAGAAAAAAATTAGTATAATGAATGGAGAAAAATGAAAAAAATGAAATGAAAAAATGAAATAATAATGAAAAAGTAGTATAATGAATGAAGAAAAAAAAAACCAAGGAGAAAAAAATTATCATTTAGTTTCTCAAAAATAAGAAACAAATTATCATTTAGTTTCTTAAAAATAAGAAACTATACATAAATAAATGCTGTAAATAAGAATAAAAACTGAGGGTTCTGGAAGACTGGTACATTATCTACTTACTGCCCTATGGTTTTTTCCTCTTATTTTGCTTATTTTTATATTAATACATATTCTGAAGAAAAAAATCTTTAAGGGACCAATTAACTAGACCATATAATTAATCTGTATATTTTCCTTAAGCTTAAGCACAGTTTAAATCACAGAATACTATTTTTTAAATAGCTGAAATTTCTAAGAAATAAACTATTAAGTATCTTTTGTATTTCAACTGTGAAGGTAAGATTAGATAACAAATAATAGAAAACAGATCTTAAATATGTCTAACTTCACAAATTTTATTCTGAAAGTCCTTTTCTATGCATGGAATAGCCAGTAAGCCATCATTACAGAGCTCTAGCTTTTTCTGCAGAAGTGCCATGATTATCACAGTCATTCAAGGGTGACTCCACGCATTTGATTGCTGCGAATTGCAACAAAAGCATCTCTGACTCCGATAGGATTTTATCACACTGAGGCATCTCAAGGCACTTTGAAAACATATTAAAAATAAAATGTAAATCCAACTTGAAATATTTGTAATTCATGAAAGGTTGATGAGCAAGTCTCAGCATTGGCATCATGATCTGTGTTAAGTGCTTGCCTGTGGGAATTGTGGCATCACTGCTAGATACCTAGGATGGTCATGTCATACAAAACAGAGACAGCATGAGTTCCTGCCTGACAGATGCTGATAAAATGGTGACAAGAATAACAAGTGACTAAAGATCATTATGCTGCCAAAATCCTCTGTCTGGGACTGCACAAAATATTATAAACATCAGCTGCAAGGATATATGATGTATCCCCAACCAAGAGATCTGACCCTGGCATGCCCTGCAGACACAAACACTGTGGAGCTGCAAGACAGCGAATCCTGATGATACCAACAGAGAAGCTGTGTAACTGGCAGAAGTATTAATGACACCAGGGCCAACATAAAAAGGCACAAGCAAACAGCTTGAGTGTTGAAGTGAGAGAAAATAGTTAGAGTTTGAAATAGAGACCTTGGCAGTTGTTAGCAAAAGGGTGGCAGGAAGTAGGATACAAGGGAAGCAATCCAATGATACATTATAAATCCTGCACAGCTCCCCAAGCTGTGTCTTTCTGAATGGCTTCCTCAGTGCCTAATGCACTGTTAACCTTGCACCTATGTTATAAGGATTAAGGGGAAAGGAAGGGAGATGAATCCTTCCAAGCCATGCTTGCAGCAACCCATATTCGCCAACTAGGCTTCACTTCCCAAATCACATTTAACTAAAAAAATTTGTCAGTGTACTAGTCTACTGATAAGTATCATGCCACCATGATCCAGTCACCACTAGAAAGTCCCACTAAGAGTGCATGAGGCTTTAGGGAGATATCTATAAATAAAGCATAACACTTTGCTGAGTATATGCCAGGGCTTCTCTAGCTGCATCTCTAAACCTTTCCAAACTCTTCCTTCTCATCACTTCCAAAGGATTCTGATCAATATGAGCAGCTTTAGTCATAGGAACAAGCCCACTTCTCTGCTACTAAAATCTATCTTAATCACTTACCTCTCACAGCACATAAATCCCAATACCCACAATACAAATTAGAGAGATATATTTTGGTTCACTGTTTTAGAAGATTCAGTCTACAGCCTGCCGGCTCAGGTGCAGGAAGAGCAAGGTGGAAGGGTGTGTTAGAGGAAAGCTGTTCATGCCATGGGAGTCATGAAGCAGAGAGTTAAGGGAGGAGATGAGGTGAAGAGAGGTACATCCTTCCCATTTATACCCAAGCCACCAGTCTCTTCTGACCAGGCCCAATTTCCTAACCTCACATTAAATTATAAACTTATGAGTGGATTAATCCATGATATGCAGATCAGCCTTATGATCCACTCACAGTCTAAAATCTCCACCTCTACATGCATGAGGCTTTATGATAGACATTCTATCTCTAAACCATAGCAAGGATTAAAGTTGTTCTTTTCTAATTCTTACAGCTACATCCTAAAATATAGACTCAGTAGTATTTGTGACTAGTAGGATTTTCTGCTAGTAACATACAAAAGATTATGAGAAACAAGAAGCATCAGAAGTTTTCAAAATCTCTGATCAGATGATAAAGGTTGGGACACTATATTCTACAGTCATTACTTTAGAGTACTTTTACACAAGGTCAAGGCCTATTCATTTGGTTTTCTTTGTATATTAGTGACAAGAAATTTAGAAATCCAAATTATTTTAAGTCCCATTTATTTTCTGTAAATAAATCAGACATGACCATCAGATGTTACAATACAAAGTCTTGCAATTTCTGTAGACATGGCTTCTTCATAAGTTGTCAGTATTTAGGAAATTAAGCCTCATTCCTGCATCTCAAGTTAGGGAGATCCACCTAGAGCCAGAATCTTTGAGACTTTCTTTTGCCTCACCAAGATGACAATAAGCAAGGCAAAACTCAGTTGTATCTTCCCTAATTTTGGAAAGTGACTTACTCTATTTAAGAGACCAACAATTATAAAATAGAAAAACTTTATGATTTAACTGGTCAGAAATCAAGATGACACAGCTTGTTAGAAGATTACAAGCTTTGCTTTTCTTTTTAAAAATTTTGATGAATTAACTGAGCTATTTCATTTTGTTTTGGGGTGATTGTATAATTTTTTATTATTGTAACAAAAAAATAAAACAACAAAAATAAAAATAACACAAAAACAATAAAAATGATACAGAATTTCAAAACAAACTGATAGGAAATTAACAATGTTTGTTTGATTACACATTGTTATCTTCCACAAAGTTGCCCAGATAGCCAGATGTAAGAATGCAAGAGTGATCATACAATTAAAAAGAATGAAAAATTTACAAACAATTACAAACAATACAGTACAGAGCTTCACTAGACAAGACGGTAGGAATGCAGCAATGGTTGTTATATTGCATATTATTTTCTTCAAATTAGTTGTTCAGATTGTTAGAAACAAGCATGCATGATTGGTCAAAAAAGATATAAGCCTTAACTGTTCCTTTCAATAAGGCAATAGACATGAGCAGTTCAATTATCACAGCTATCCCTGGAATGCATATACAAGGATAGTTGAGTTGTTTCATAAAACCCTTATTTTTTAGGTGAGAGAAAGAGTGTAACTTATAGAATAGATTGAATGCATTTTGAACTGAATAGAAGATTTCTTAGGCATCTGCTGGAAGAAGAGTGACTTAAATGATTGAAAACATTTAGTTTAGAGAAGAAAGGATTTATCCCCTGCTGGATGTTTCACAGGTTATATGAGGATGAGTTGAATCTTTCCCCCTGAATAATGCCAAGAGCAGGACAAGGAAGAGAGGATGAGAGCTGCAATATAATGTGATACTTCTTTCAGGCGAAAGCTAACTCCTTAAATATTTCATTTTTGGTTATGTAGCATGATTTGATTAAGAATGAAAACTTACTCCAGCTAGCATGAAATATAATTATTGCACTAGATAGAATTTTGGTCTAGGAAGCTACTGAGGTGATACTGAACTGCAAAATGATGTCCTAATTACAGTAAGCAAATGCAGCTGTGAAGGTGAGAAAGCTTACAGAGAATAGGCTTGGCCACTTGGACAGAGAAGGTGTGCCTGGTCTCCAGGACGTGATCCACCTACCTTTAGGCAAGTGTTCCAAACAAAGGTCTCAGTATTAATAAAACCAGAACACTCATCTTTCAAGGTTTGATAAGTGACACAAATGGTACCATTAATTATAAATTAATTAAATATTAAAGTGAAATAAGCCATTTTAAACCACCAAATATCATGGTATTATAAAGAAAAAGAAACAGGCAATAACTTCATGGCTCAGCTTACTAGGTAAGAGAACTAACAGTCCAATGACATCCACACACTTCCTGCAACTGCTAGGACTAGGTACTTTATTGAAGTGGAGCAAACAACCTTTATTTTATGGGCTTGCTGTTTTGTTAATTTATTGTTGCTATCCCTTTTTCTTCTTCTGTTTCCCATGAAAACCAATTATCTAAGAAAAATGTCATAGTGAAGATAGACAAAAAATATGCAATAAAATCTCTTACAATCATATTTCCAAAGGGCCCATAGTTTTATACAAATAACCCTCTCCCAAATTTTCTCAGATTGACAACCTTATATTAATGCATTATTGCCAGAGGTGAATGGATCATAGGTGACATCAGTCTGCTCAATTCCCATGAGATGTCTAGAGCATAACTTTTTTCATTTATCTTTGCTTTTTTCATTTTCCTTATTTAAAAATTACATTCTTTTCTTATAACTGTGATAAAATTTCTATCTGACTTTCCTTAGTTTTCCTATGACTTTGTATGAAACAGTTTCTTCTGAGTATGGATAATATTTATACTCAAATTTAGCATCCAAATTATTATTCCTGCCTTTGATCAGTGCATCTTAGGAATCTGGCTCCAAGGATCTTTCTGATTTATGCTGACATCTTTTTGTAACAGCAAAGCTGAGACAGAATTGAGTCTTCCTTAAAATGGATGGGTAAGAATATCTAGGGATAAAGGGAATCGGTAATTGACATAGAGTGGTATGGACAGAGTTGTGAACATATTTGATCTTAGCAGAAACTGAAGAGATGATCATATCTTAAATGTCTTAATTCATGAGCTATTCTCTACAGCTGAAGGAGATTTTTAAAGTAGAAGCAAAAAAAAAATGGACATTTTAGGGAAAGTAATTTTTTGTTCTCCTAATATAAAGATTAAATAGAACTATCAATGTAATTATTTTGGGAGGGTATTTGATAAAGCAACATTTCTTTTTAAAATGCTCAGGGAAAGGAAATATTTGGAACTAGAAAGATACCTATTTTTAACTTTCAAGGAGTCAATAATATTTGCATGAATATGAAGCAGCCTTAAACACCTACCTTTTCAAAGGCAAGTCACCTGCTCTGCAACCCTAGAATTAAATAAGAATGCTGAAATAGCTTTACATATGTTGAGAAAGCACTACATTTTCTATACAGAGATATCTATATACACAGCACATAAATCTCCAGAAAAAGAATCCCACCTTTTATATAAAAAAAGAAACTAATTATCTTAGGTAGAACATTCAATATGTTTTCTCAGTGGGTAAACTTTCATATGTAAAATATCACTCACTGAAATTATAGGTTTCATGTACAGCAAATTTAAACGGACATCTATGCCTTTAAAATTAGATTGTTGCCAGAATATATTACAGAATAAGAATTTTGCATGAGATTTTATCCATAGTAAATAAAACCATGATAACTGCATGAAGAATAAACTTACTTTAAAAAGGGAACATTTTCATGTTTGTCTCCTTCTTGTGCTTAACCTGGGAAAGATTTGGCAGCTATAATTCTGATACTACAACTGAAGGGCATCTGAAATAAGAGTCTAAATGGAGTTTTCTTTGCATCATTATATATTTTTATCCTAAGGTCCCATCTGCAAATTATGATACTGTGAGATATCCAAGTCTGTGAGGACTCCTTTTTAATTAATTAATAAGGTTTATTGAAACATTTTGTAGGGGACAGAGACCCTTAGCATATCATTTTAAATAGAATAATTCTAGTCTTAGTGCAAGTATCATAATGTGTATTGAGAAACATCCCGGAGGAGTCCTGATTTAGCCCTGGAATGCTTCTCCAAAGACAGAGAACACTCAGACCCAGATAACCACCTATGACACTTCTTGGGTTGTTTCATCCCTTCCCTGGCCCTAGATAAACGTAACCATAAAGGAAATGTATGGTTATCTAAAGGGGGACATATAGAACAGAGTACAGAAAGTATCTATCATTGTGGTTGGGCTCATGACCAGAGCCTGACCCGGTCACGTGGCACAAGGAAAACAACATGTGGCCGGGGTTGCAACATTCCAATCTGTTACCATGGAAGCCAAAAATGTACCTAAGGTGGGAACAAAGGCAGGTCTACGCCCACTTCCCTGATTGGCAAACAAGGCTAGCCTCAAATTAAAGCTCTGCTCCTTCTGAACAGTCATTTCGGTTTCTTGTGGAATACAACCCAAATTCAGCTGTTACAGTTTTAGGTATATACAACGATCACATTCATCATAGAGAATTTGTAATTGTACATGATAGAGCTTGATTCTTCTTTTTTTCCCATTCCTCTCCCCTCCATTCAGCCTATCTTCCCTGCCTTATTTATAAAAACTTTAATTGCATTTTATCTTTCTTTTCTCATTTTTGGTTTTTCTTTCTTTTCTCTCCCTTTCTTCTCACTCTAGTTCTCCTTGCAGTTTGAACCATTTCTTCCTACTTCACAATGTCTATCATATATTTTGGTCCTTATTTATGCTTACAATTTCTCAAGCCACAGAGACAATGTGAATTTACACATGTGTGTCCAATTTATTTCACTTAAGAGTATGTTCTGAAGGTGAGTCCGTTTACCTACAAATGTCTCAAGTTGATTCTTCTTTATGGCTAAGTAGTAGTGCCCTATTGTATTAAAAAAAAAAAACACATATTTTTTAGCCAATAATTGGTTGATGGGAATTTGGGGTGTTTCCAAGATTTAGCTTTTATAAACTGTGCTGGAATAAACATGGGTGTGCATATATTGCTATAGTATGACACTGGTAACACTTTCGAGAAGATTTTGAGAAGAGGAATAGCTGGTTCAAATGGACACTCTCCTAGGTTTTAGGAATCTCCACAGTTATTTCCATGATGGTTTTACTAGTCTACTCCACCAACAGTGAAGAAGGGTTTCTTTCTCTCCACAACCACACCAGCAATTCTTATTGATTGATTTCTTGATAACAGCCATTTTTTCTGGAGTGAGATGGAATCTCCACTTTGTTTTAATTTGTACTTCTTGAATCACCAGTGGTGTTCAACATGTTTTTCATATATTTATTTGCCAGTTGTACTTCTTTATCTGAGGCACGTGTATTCACTTCAGATGGGAAAGTTCGGATTGTGTCTTTGAATTTTAAATTTGTTTTATTAGCAATATCATTTAATTGTAGAAACTGGCTAATTTAATCTGTGAGCCATTGACTGTCCAGGAGAATGTTATATAATTTCCATGTGTTAAGGGAGTTTTGTAGTTTCTTATGCCATTGATTTCCAATTTCATTATACTATGATTTGATGATATGCATGGGATAATTTCAATTCCTTCTCATTTATTTAACTATGTTCTGTTAGCTACTGTGTGGTCTATTTTAGAGACTGTTCCATGCATAGCTGAGAAGAATGTGCATTCTAATATTGTGAGGAGGGTTATTGTGTAGACATCTATTAAGTCCATTTATTCACAGGTTTGATTCAGTTCCAAGATTTCTTTGTGGATATTTTTATGTAGTTGAGCTGACTCTATGTGACAGTGAGATATTAAGGTTCCCCCACTATTGGGTTAATAATATCCTTTAATTATTGCAGGCTGTTCAGGTCTTCAATCTCCCAAGTGAGTGTACAGCAAAGGCTAAATAAAAGGGGCAAATGGAATAATTTCAGGGTTCCAGGAGGATCAAACCCCTCTCACAGAATTTGAGGTTCTCTAAGAGGTAAGACCAAGACCATCTCTGGGTGGCCTGTATTTATTTAGTTATCAGGAGAAGGGAGGAGAGTACTCAAGAAGGGTAGAAGCACTCAAGGACTTCTCCAAGTAAGGTGTTCAATTAATCCAAACAGGAGTGAAATTCTCGAGGCTACAGTCTTTATCTAGTTGAGATTTGATCCAAGAGTCCTTGACTGTGATCTTGTCTTATCCTTTGAGGCTTTTTGGTTTCACCTACCAGTACAGGCCTCAGTAGGGATCAGTGACTCACACAGGTTCACTTATTTTGAGTCCACCACCCATTGACAAGGAGCCTAGGCCTTGTATAGTTTCACAAGTAAACATGAAAGGTCCATTGGTTAATTTAAGTCCTGCTCAGGGCTGCTTTGTAGTGGTCTCCATTACCCCATTACAATTACATTAGTGCTTATTTAATTTCTCATGTCTGTTAATATTTGTTTTATATAGTTGGGTGTACTGGTATTTGGTGCATATATATTTATGATTGGTATTTCTCCCACTTGGAGTTTTCCCTTAACAAGTATATAGTTACCTTCCTTGTCTCTTGTTTAGTCTTGGCTTCAAGTTCACTTTGCAAATAGAATAGCTACTTCTGTTTTTTTTTTTTTTTTTTTTTTCTGGTTTCCTGTTGCATGAAGTATTGTTTCCCATCCTTTGACTTTGTGAATTTCTTTTTGAGTTAAATGTGTTTCTTGTATGTAGCTGAGTTTTGCAACTTGCTTCTTGATTGATTTTACTAGTCTGTTTCTTTTGATTAGTGAACAGAGACCATTTACATTAATGGTTATAATTGATATGGATTAGCTTATCCTTGTTGTATTATTTTCATATTTTTGGTTTTCTGTCTTTCCCCTCTGCTTAATTGCTTGCTTTGCTTGGTGTTTTCTTTCTATTGGTGTTCTTAGAATTGTAGTCTTCATTATCTCTTTCTAAAGTATCTTTCAGAAAACATTGCAGAGCTGGTTTAGTGGTCATGAATTTGTTTAGTTGTTCTTTATCTTGGAAGTATCTTATTTCTTTATTAATTGCAGGGTATATCAATGTGGGTTGGAGGTTGTTTTCTTTCAGAACTTGAAATACTTCACTCCAAATTCTTCATGACTTAAGGATTTGTGTTGAGAAGTCTGTTGTGATTCTGATGGGTGTTCTTTTACAGGTGATTTGTTTCTTTTCTTAACAGCTTTAAATATTTGGTTCTGCTGAATTTCTTGAATTTTGATTATTATATGCCCTGGCATAGATTTATTTTGGCCATGGCTCATTAGAGTGCTGTATGCCTCACTTATCCATATATCAAATTCTTTTTCCATGCTTGGGAAATGTTCTGTCATTACTTCTGTGAGCAGTTTTTATATCATTTGTGCTATCTTCTGCTTTTTCATTGACTCCTGTCAAGATTATTTTGTTCTTTTTTGCATCATCTTGCAGCTCTTGGGTTGTTTTTCCATGGTCTCTTGGTATTGTTAAGAAATCTTTCTTTTTCTGATCACTGACAGCAATTCTGTCTTCTAGATCTGCTATTCTGTCCTCACCTGGGTTCATTCAGCTGCATAGACTTTCAGTGGAATTTTTAATATTCTGGATATTTGTTTGAATCTGTTTTATGGATACCATTTCTTTCTTATTTTTAGAATTTATGGTTCTCATCATTTTCCTAAGGTTCTCTTCTTTTAAAAATTGTGCCTATGCTAGATTCACTGAATAAGTCTTCTATTATGATTATCATCTCTTATGTGATCTGACAGATTATTTTTGATCTTTCTCTGGATCCCCATTCATCTGTTTTTTTTTTTTTTCTCTTAAGCTGCTGTCATTCCAGAAAATTGAGTTGGGTGGCTTCTAATTTCCACAACCTTATTGTCTCCTGGACTTGTCCCAGATAGGCTGGAGTTCTGGGGTTGCATTTGTTTTCTGTGTCTTGTCATCTTTTATTTTTACTTTTTAAATTTTTTAAATTTTTAAATTTTTTTTTTTTTCTGGTACTGGGAATCAAACACATGAGTTTGTGCTTGCTAGGCAGGTGCTTTGCTGCTGAGCTAAATCCCCAGCCCCCATCTTCTATTTTTAAATTTTTTTAATTTTTCTGTGTTGATGCTTATAAATTATTTATGGCAGGTAGTTTTATTATCAGTATTAAAGTTTTCTTAGGAAGTGTCTCTTCCCCAGAGATGTCTTCAAGGTTTTGTGGGTCTTGGCCTTTGTGTCTTTGCCAAGATATTACTTTCCTAATTTATTGGGGATAAAAAGTTGCTGTCTGTTTGGCCCAGCGCACAGTCCTTGGGTGCTGGACTATGGTGATTATTATGATCCTAGACAGTTACAGGGTTGTCATACAATGGAGAACAACAGACTATAAGTCTGACACTCCAGTTAAAGTAGTGCAATTAGCAATAATAATAGTATCAAGCTATATTAATCAAACAATCCCTGAGAACTATTAATTTGATACCTTTAACCATACGAGCAAGATTTACAGTTATATAACAAAGTCCAACATAAACCAGAAATATGCAGTGATTGTACCATTAGTAGAGTGATTTAAGAGTGTGAAATTTTGAAGAACAAGGGGAAAAAGAGAGGTAAATGAAGAGAAATATTGTAGAAGCAAGGCTGAAGGACAGAGTATGTTCACTCAATCTTTGAG
The DNA here is from genome assembly GCF_000276665.1 of Chinchilla lanigera. NCBI lineage: Eukaryota > Metazoa > Chordata > Mammalia > Rodentia > Chinchillidae > Chinchilla > Chinchilla lanigera. Next base: position 3,530,123 of record NW_004955424.1, read on the forward strand.
AAACTGGAACAGTGGACAGGAAAGAAAGATTGAAAGAGAAAGTAAATGAATAATGAATTGAACTAGAAATGCTAGAGACAATGTTCACTCATGGAAATATCAGAAAATCAAGAAAAGATTGAAGAAACAGAAATAAAAGATGAACAAAACAAACCAAATCATAAAAGTAAAAACTTTAACAATGGAAAAAAAAAACAGATAAAGGAAAACAAAACAAAACAAACAAACAAAAAACAAGAAAATTCTTCTGATGTCTATAGTTCTGTAGCAGTTTACAACTCAGAGCCCAAATTTGTTCTAGGTAACCCTGCCAAGCCTGTTGTAGGATTACTGCTAGCTTTGGGGATGATCTCGGCCTCTGGATGTGGAGGATAGGGCCAGAGACTTCAGCCAGCAACTTTCTGATGCCCCTCAGCTTCCTGTCCGTGTCTCTTTACCCTGATTGTGTCTGCATAACTCTCCCAGTTGCTGTGGTTCCCTCAGTCTGAGGTTGCTCCCTGTCCAGGGTACAGTTGGTCCCTTTCAGACGCTGCATAGCTTCTTCTGTTCCAGTCCACTGGCATGTCTGTCTCCTCTCCTCTCTGCTGGGAGCAAGGTGATTGGAGTGCTTTCTGCCAAATCACTGCCTTTGCCTTTGCCATGTTTTTAGTTGGTGTTCTCTGAATAACTGTAATGTGGCTCCTCCTCTATTCACCTATGATGAATCTAAACCAGGCCTCCTTTTAACTAAGTATTGCATATTGTTAATTCTTCCTTGCAATGACATTTGGTGTAAGACTTTAAAGAATTTGCTGGTACTCAACAAGTCTGGTGATGCACATCTGATATCTAGCATTCTGAGTGGCTGAGATTGGAGAATCACAAGTTGAAGTCCAGCTTGGGCAACTTAGGGATGTTAGTGCTTTTTTGAAAAACATTGAAAAAGCTCAGTGAAAAGGCTCTGAGTTCCAACATCAGTATGGAAACAGTGTTAAAAACAAAGATTTTTTTCATTATTTTAAAAGGAAAATGAACACTTCACTTGTTTCTTGTGTCTTTCTTTTTGGACCAACTGCACTTCAGCCTGGCAATCTTAGGCTTCAGGGTCACTCCAAAATAAAAGAGGCATACAAAAGATCTTTAGTCAACATCTATTTGGTAAAATAAACATTCAATGTTGGAGAGTCTAGTAGGCAGAAATGTACAATGAGAATGGAATTTCTTTTACCTTTTATAAGCATCAGATCTTCAGTAGGGAGTACAGTGTCACAAGGTGTCACAAGGAAGCACACCTTTGCAAGACTGATTGAAGAAAGCACAATGCAAAAGTTTTTGCTCTTTCTATGGCCAACAGAAATCACATCACAACAACTATACTACAAAATCCTTTAATTTTTTATACAATTTGAAATGCATGAGGAAAAAGAATGGGTAAATTTAAAAAATCAAATAGTTCCTTCAGACCATTAATTAGGAGTGTATGGAAAACAAAAATCTAATTATTATCAACCCAGGAACAAAAATATTTTCATTTTCTTCACATAAGTTTTCAATAGCATATCAGTCTTCTGTAGGTATTTAAACAAAAATTTGTGCCTACATTTTGTCCTGAGGAAGTCATGTAAGTGAACTCACATCTGTCATACAATTAAGCAATTGCTTTAGGTCATTATTTTTGGATTTTAAAACAGAACAGAGCTTATATACATTTTTAATAATATTTCATTGAGAACAAGGGACAAACAAGGTCAGTGCGTGGTCTTCTGTTTTGAGTTCCCCTCAGAATGGAGGTATTAGCAGATGGCAATACTTCGCATTCCTTTGTCTGTAAGTGACATTTCAAAGACATAGTCAAATATATTATATTATATTTCTATGTTAATTTGTCAATTTATTATTTAGCTGGTTCATTTTCTTGGGTATATTTATAAAGATTAACACATCTTAAATATATTGAGCCTTGTACAATCAGTGAAATTTGCAATGTGAGGGCAAATCATCCCTATTTGGGTCTTATGTTGTTTCTTAAAATGTGTACAAAGGGGCTGGGGATTTAGCTCAGCGGCAAAAGCGCCTGCCTGGCAAGCGCAAGGTCGTGAGTTCGGTTCCCGGTACCGGAGAAAAACAAAAAAA
>NW_004955424.1:3532334-3550551 GCF_000276665.1 Chinchilla lanigera
AAAAAAAAAATGTGTACAAAACTGACTTAGGCTTTGGATCTGTTCTACTAATTTAAAAAAATAAAAAATCTCCTTTATAGGTGATTTTATGTAGGAAATTCATTACTGATGGAACATGGAGATACAAATTAGAAATTCTTATGCAAATGTTAGTATTTAGAGAGGCTTAAAATCTTTATCTCCCATACCCCACACATTCAGCATGGAGTGCTCCTCTGTAGCACCTGATAACTCCACATTATTTACTCCTTTGGGTTAATGTATCAGGAATTACAGTAAGATATCTTATTGTTTGCAAGTTATAACTCAACAGTTATTTAATTAGATCAAGATAAGAATTGCACTGGTCTTAGGTGAGCAGTTGTGCTCCCATGTAGATTTAGAAATACACTGTAAAGATGACCTAAATCAATCCAATGGCTTCTACTGTAAGAAAGAGGAGGAAAACAGTACAAGATCCAGATTTGTATTTAAAATAGAGTCAAATAAAAACATTAATGCAAAACCTGAACCTTTGTGCAGAATGCTTATAATATTGAAAGGTAAGAAAAACTCCAACAATAAAATGAAAGCAGAACTGGTCCTGTTGTATTCAGCATTAGTTAAATATTTACAAAATATTTGCAAGCCTAAAACTTCAATTTTTTCAGGTGAAGTCATTCTCCTTGGCACAGTCTTTCCTTGACATCAGTAGAAAAACATTTAATAAATTACTTGCATCCTCCTATATACTGTACTTTAAATCATCTCTAGATTGCTTCTAATGACTAGCACAAAGCAAATGCTGTACACACAGCTGTTGGATGTTATTTGAGTGAAACTGAGAAGAAAAAAGCCTGTACATGTCCAATACCCAGTTAATTATTTTTCTGAATATTTTGGATCTAGCTGGTTGGTTTCTCAGATGCTGAGCCTGCAGATATGGAGAGCTGACTATACTTGAGATGGTAGTTACAAATGTGGGGGGAATGAACTTCAGGTCTGAGAAAGAGAGAGAGAGTGTAGCCTCACATTCTTGGATGCTCTTTTGGAAAAGGTGTATAGACCCAGCACAGGAGCCAAGGCAAACAGACTCCTGAACTAATAAGTTTGACACTCCCTCCACATAATACAAATGTCAATCACCTTTAGTGATTTTAGGTTTTTAACCCAAGTTCAGAATATGTTCAAGAGGAAATAGTATGGTAAGTTAGTTGTCTATAATATTTTCCTTCCTATTTTTATGCTTCACACAGGGAAGGCTGTCTTGGTTTCAGCATTCTTGACGTTTTTGAATGACCAATTATTTTGTGGGAGAGTGGTCATGCTGTCCCTCACAATGGGATGTTCAGCAACATCACTAAACTTTGCCAACCAGATTCTAATAACTGTTCTACCCCCATCTCAGTTACAATGGCTAAAACTGTCTCAAAACTTTGTCAAATGTCCTGTGGGAGAAATCACCTCCAGTGAAAAGATCAGATGTATGACATGATTGTAAGAAAGCCCAGAATTTGCCAGAAATCCATAAGATATATCATGTTCTACATTTCAGTCACTTCAAAGTAGGTTTTCCTACTATCACTTAAACTCCATAATTGCGACTTTTTTCTTTTAACAAAATGTCAGTTCAAAGTCCTCAGTGTTATGAAAAAATTATAGCAACACATGATAGAACAGGATTTAATCATGAATTTATGGAAAAATGTCTGCTGCAAAGAAAAATCTTAGCAGAATTTTAACAAGTGGAAAGAAATGATACACTGTTAATACCCTCTTCTTATACTCTGTTGGCCAGAAGAGCATTTATTTTGTAGGATAACAGGGTTATTTTATATTAGCAGATTGGCTGGTTGCTCTTCACTCACACATGGAACAAAGAGGATCTTATTCTACATGATGGGGTCTCTGCTGTAGCTATTTTTAGCAATGGAAAAAGAGAACTAGAAAAGAGATATAAATTGTGGCATTGCTTCTTAACAATAGCATGTATTTCTGTAGATTTTTTTGGGGGAGTACTGGGAATTAAACTCAAGACCTTAAGTTTGCCAGGCAGGCACTCTTTCACTGAGCTATATTCCCTGTCTATAGATCAAAATTATTTCCTTCTCTGAAACATTAAGTGCACTTGAGCATGCAATTACTTTATGATGTGCATTTTACTTCTCATTGTTTCACGTCCTAACAGTGAAGGATCTGGAATATTAAATGGGTATCTTTGTGTGTGTGTGTTTGTGTGCGTGAGTGTATGTGTGTGTGTGCATATACTGTGTATGTATATGTCTGAGTATTCATATCTGCCACCAGTGTGTTCCTGTCAATGTAGTTAATTTCATTTTATATCAATTTCATCTCAATAATGAAATAGCAATAATAAATACTACACTGAGTTTTTTCCTTAGTGATATCTCTAAAGAGTGTTCATGTTTGTCAAAAATATAATAGAAAATCACAAATCAGTTCTCAGAGGACTGCTATATAAACCCAGGATATTAGATATAATTATATTCATTGCTCTCTTCCTGACACTTAATGGGTGAAGGAAAAGGAATCAAGAAGTATTAAGCAGAATAGATTTGCTATTATTTATACATTTAGAAAAAGAATTACTGCTTCTAATATATTGGTTAACCTCTAGACTGAATAAAATTCTTAGCAAAAAGGACGATCAAGATCAAGACAAACAATTTTTTTTTCCCAAGGTCTCTTTCGCTATATCAAAATCTATACTAGAATTATTAGTTCTCATATTCCAAGTGAAGATCCTACTTAAACATTCAATTAATACATTGTGTAAATGCGTGTTGAAGCAAAGGATGGGTAAAAGATGGTGTTTCTTAGGAGATCTAAAGACCTTATTAGTGAAAAACCATCTGCTGAACCTCACAGCACATTATATCTAAGCAGAAGATTACATCTAACCAAGAGCTACATACAGTTATTTGCTTGCTAGGGAAGAATTCCAAACCTGGAGCTTCATTTAAAATTCAACATTACATTATACAGAATTAGAGCTGCAGAAATGATTAAGGTAGAGAATGAACCCATAGAATATTTTACTGAAATCTACTTCAAGCCCGTGCAACATATGCCACTGAAGCATGGTCAAATCACTGCAGTGCAAGGATTTTCAAAAAGCAGAGAAATGCAGTGTGAAGCTTTGATTTCAGGTTCATTGATCTGCCTCAGGTTTTGATTTTAGACCTCATAATTTTTAGTTGTTTACAAAAATTGAGGCAATTTTTTTATTTTAAAGTAACTTTTCTAGTTTAGATTTTTATTAACACATAGTATAATTTGGCATGGTAACCATGTTTAAGAGCACAATAGTGACATTAATTGCATTCACCACGTAGAACAATTTCACCACTTTCTATTTCCAAAATTTTTAAAACCCAAATAGAAAGTTTGTATTTGTCAGGTGACATCCCTCTCTTTTTCCCTTGGCCCGTGGTATGTTTGTATCAGCTTTCTTTCTCTACAGACTTGCTTATTTGAGATATTTCCTATAATTTGCATGATTGGAGCTGTATATCTGTTCTTTCTGTCTGCATATTTTAAAAATAAGATTATTTTAGGCACAACTTTAGATGTATAATAAAATGGAGATGAAAATACAGAAATATTTCATAATATCCCAGCCCCCCCATTTGAAATGTGTCCTTCTTCATCAACGTTACATACCAGAGTGATACATTTATGAAAATTGATGGAACTCTGTAGACACATCATAATCATGCAAAGTTCATTGGAATATCAGGGTTCACTCTGAGTGTTGCACATTCTCTGCACTTGGGTGAATGTATACAGACATCTATCCTCTATGACTGTACTAGGTACAGTAGCTACATTTTCCTGCTCCACTTATTCATTTCTCTCATTTTTTTCTAATCTGTTGTAAACACTGATCTTTTTGTTATCCCTGCATAAATTGTTTTTTCATGAAATGTCATGTGGTTGGAATCAGATAATATGCAATCCCTTGTGACTGGATTCTTTCACTTAGTCACACACATATAAGTTTCTTCTAAGTCTTTTCATGACTCAATAACTCATTTATTTTTAGCATTGAATGATACCATTGTCTGGTTCAATTATGTTTGATTTATCCACTTAATGAAGAAAATCTTGATTACTTTCAAGTTTTTGTAATTCTGATGAAAATAGCTGTAAACAACTGCTGGACAGGTTCCTGTGTAGACATAGATTTTGAACTCGCTGGATAAATATTAAGTAGCAGGAAAGTAGGAAGCAAGATGGCGCAGGAAAAGAATGAAGGGAAAGAAAAAAGGGGTTAAGGGTGAGAGAAAAGAAAAGTAGAATAGTGAAGGAAGAAATATGAAGGAGGAAATGGAAAGGATGAGATGAAAGGAAGACTAAGAGAAATCAAGAGTGGAACGCAAGAAGTAGGGATGGAATAAAAGAAGTAAATAGGGAGAGATTTGGGGAGGGAGAAAATAAATTTCCACATTCAATGAAAAAAGTTAAAATGAGACAGATGTCAGGTGCTGAAGCAAATGATTGTGATTATGATCATCATAATCATGATTAGATTCCTAGGAAAGTAAAAAGTAAAACACATAAATTTGATCTCTATGAATAAAAATGATTTGAAGTATTTCTAGCTAAATATCCTCTATAATCCTATCAATTTTACTTGATTCTGTACAAATTTCATTTAATATGGTCACAGGAGGAATTTGTACACAAGTCCAAATTTTGTTGGTGAAACCCAAGAGTACCTGTTAAATGTGAATATATTAACGTCGCCTTGAATTTATCATTCAGTCATTGAATTTACCTGTTTTTCATCTATTGGTTCTTTGAGGATGACTGACTGTGAATGAGAGTGTACTGAGTGTGTGGTAGCATCTGGAACACTATTATCCCATCAACTGTAGTCTGTGGAAAAATAAATGAATTGTGCACATTCTTCTTTACACTCTAGAAGTGGATTATGTGGCCTTTTCTGTCAAGAACTTTATATAACTGAAATGAGTTTTATTTTAATGTAGCCACACATGAAGTGTTCTCTTTGTCAGTTGCTTGACATTTTTATAGAACACTGTAGGGATGCATTTATAAGATATTAAATATAATAATCAATTATATATAGATCATTTTATATTTTATAAGGAAATGCATACTTGACATAGAGTTATGAGTTTTTCAGGGAAACTTGAAATTTCCTGTGGAAGCAGATAAATTTTCATCCCACTGAGGAATTTTGTTTTTTGCATGTTTTCATGAATTGTGGTTTGTAACAAACCAATGTAGTTTTCTAGAAAGGGTTAAAATAGCCATAGTCTTTAGGGAAAGGTAATTATAACTTAAAAATTAGTCAACAAATTCTTTGAAGATTAAATCAATACAAGCCATGTGCCTGAGCGAATGCCAGCCTTAGGCATGGGTTTCTAACATTATGACACACAATGTACAAATATTCATTAAGCACTGGAATGACTTTAGACATAAAAATATGTGAAGATTCACGTTGGCCATGGACTTTATCCAGGAGGCCATCCTGAGCACACTAATTAATAACAAGCCATTATGAAGAAGGCACAAAATTGCAGCAGAAAATCATTGGGCACTTATTCCTTCTCTGGAGGTTGAAGGTGGCCTTTGAGGCTTTCGGTGTTTCTCCAAGTAATCTTTTAAATATCACAGGGTGTCCTGAATTATAAACTCTTAATTTAGATCCAACTGAACATTCCTTCATTCATCTTCACCATCCTCAGCAGCAGAAGCAGCAGCAGCAATAGTATCAGCAGTAGAAACATCACTTTTCTCAGAACCATAGCTACCAGTGGATACCTACTTTATTCCAGCTCCTTTGTAAGGCCTTTTTATAGTAGGCTTCACTAATTGTGGAGCCAGTACAGTGGACAAAAGCTACTCCAATTCAACATGTTCAAACATAAGTTCATATTCTTTTTAAAAGTCAATCTGGACTATGATGTAGTGTCAAAGTCACCCTGAATCTCAGTGGCCTAAATGCAAATGTTCAATATCACTCATACAACGTTTCCATCAATATTTACAGCAGTATTTCATAGGACATATATAGTCTCCTAGGTCACTGTAGAAGGGGAAGGTAGGTTTAGAGGAACTACAGCAGGTGTAAACATTTTAACTTTAACTGACTCAAGCACAACTTTCTCACAAATCTACTGGTCAGAGCTGGTCAGAGCTGGTAGCTCTGTATCACTACACATGGTCTATTTGGAGAATGCTCATGACTTCAGACCCATTCATTTGCTTGGTTCCTCTCCCAAACATTGATACATTGATTTCTCAACCAGAAACTATCATTCAATACAGACTCCGTATCTCCCTTATTCCTACTCACTCTCAAGTCTGAGGGATTTAGTGTTTATTTTTCATTGAACAACAGCATAATTTTATAATAGACTAAAAGGAGATGTCCTTGTCACATAGATAGTTTACTTGCTGTTTTTCATCAGACTAATGTTTAAGTGAACCAATCACTTAGTAACTATCTAATAAAACCTATAGTCATATGTAAATGAGATCTACAAAAACAAATAAAACACACTGATACCCTTATAATAGAAAACACTAAGAGAAAATGCCCTAAAAGTATTTAATGAGCGACCTTAATAGGGGTAATTGAGTTTAAAATAGTAACAATATATTGTATCTGTATAGTGATTTATTAATTTTAAAATAGTTGAACATCTAATTATTAAATATATGTTAGGCCACCTTATGTCTGCAGAGTATCCATTAGTATCATCATGCACAAGTAACATAATTAAGGATCAAAGGAATTAAAGTTAAGGAATTGAAACTCATCTCAGGCTGAGGGTAGTCAAAGTTCAAGGTTGTTGAAGGAAGAAATTTAGCTACAGTTTGCTTGGCCCCCTCACTCCATATTGATCAGTGGAGAAGAGCAGTTCAGCTAAGCATCTGTGAGCAGAGAATGAACATCTGAAGCATCTGGCTTTGTGACAGGTAAACAGGGAGGACCTGAGAATCTGATCCAAATTATGTGAGGAAGGATGATTCTTTGCAATAAAACATTATTCACAACACAAGTGTGTTGGAGGCTTTTCTGTCTCTCAGTCTTGATTATTTTCTAGACTTACAGGGTTCCTATAAAGTTCAACATTGTCAATTATCTTATAATCGCTTACTTCACATTTACATCCTAACAGTAGTATCTTTTGAGGAGCTGGGTATGGTGACATATGTCTGTCACCCCATTACCAAGAGGCTGAGGAAGGAGAATCATGTGTGCCCCCATCAGCAATGGCTATACAGCACGTCCAAAACCAATGTACAGCCTGGACTGTGTAACAAGACTGTGGTTCAAAGAACCAAAACCAAGCCAAAACTAATGAATAAGAGTGTTTTTTTTTCCTGTATATGTAATCTTTAAGGTAGTATTATCAAATTGTAAATAGATAGATGATCATTTGCTGTAATGATGGCTATGTGTACTTTGCTGGGTTTTTACAACTCGTATGATTGATATTTAGTGTTGCCAGTAAGGTATTTAGAAATCAGAAAATCTAAATTGGTACAACTCTGTATTCTGCTAAACATAACCTCAATAGTTTTGTAGATTATAAAATGTTTGTTAAAAGTTTGCAACCAGGTAAATTATTCTCTGGGACAAAAATAAGTAGGTAAAATTGAAAATTCTGAAGGCATCCTTTGATGAGCAGCAGAAACAATATAACTGATTGAAACATGAAAGTAAGTTTAGTAGTATTTCATTGAAACTTCAAATTTTATATTTAAATGCAGCCATTAAAAGTGAAATTGTTCATCTTTGGATCTGAAAATATTCTCAATAATACCAAAAAGTTAATTTTAGAAACAATAAATCATAATTGGATATGGAGAAATCGACCTTCCGATATTCCAGAAGGTGCACATAGTATATGCATGTAGTTAGTGTAAGTATATTCATATAAGCTATTTATATATACCATTTGCAGGTATGCCATTGATATGCTGATACCCTCATTAATGACAATGAAATTCTAATTTCTGTTCATGTTTATCTGCATGATGATCATGATTTTACCATTAGAGAAAAATAAGGAAAACTTCATTAAAGTACATCTGAATTTTAAACAACAAAGCAGAGATTAACATATTGGTTCATCTAATTTTAAAGCCCATTCTCTTTTGGACAACTTTAGAATTGCCTTTTCTTTCAAGAATCTTGAGGAGTCTGGAAGACAGTACCCATGTTCTCCCTATGCAGAACAAAAGCTGAAAGTCTGCAAGAACATTTCCATTATTTCCTCTTAGAGATGGAAGCCCATGATTGTTCAAATGGCATATTCATCCCCAGATTTATAGTATTTGAAGATATGGCCTGTTAGATTTTTTAACCAAATAATTGAGCTGGGATGATGTTTATCTGAACGGGAAGATGTGCACAGCTTTCAAGTGGTCCTGGAAAGTAAAGAAAAGAGAGTAAGACAAATTTCAAAGAGATGAAGATAAAGAAGAAAATGAAGGATGATGAGCATTAGCCAGAGGATTTGAGGACCAGAATGAAGCGATTTGATTAGCTAGCTCCAGGGAAAGGAAATCAATAGGTAAGGCAAGCTACCTGAAATCATGAATTGAGGAAAGTCCAAGTTTAATCTGGGATAAGAATGACTTTTATAGGCTCGTACATACTATTTCCAGCCAGATAGGGTTAGAAAAAAATTCTCCTTCAGTTTCCAATGAATTCAGAAATGTCTATTCTCTAAAATAAAAATAGCTTGGACTTGAAATGTAAAATAAAATAGAACATATAAACATAGGACTTCTAAACATTTTTGAAATATTACTGAACTATTATGGACAAAATGTTCCAAACGATAAAGTTGAGGAGACAAGGGTGAATCAGCTGAGTATTGACAAAAGAAGAGAAAAATCAAGGGCAAAGATAATTAAGCAGAATGAAATTATAATGGATTATTCTGTGACTGAAAACATTAAACCAAGTGGTTCTTAAAAATCCTTCTTTATTGATTTTGTTTTATGTGACCTTTGCAAGGGCTAATTTGACACAGGCTCTTATTTCATACCATTAGTGTAACTAGCACCATGAAAAACTCAAACAAACATTCTAGATAAATGATTCATAAATGAATAGCAAAATATTGTATCATTAAGTATTGAAATTATTCACAAAATAATAGATTATTTGTAGTAGGACAAAAGTTTAGAGATGGAATACTGATACTTTGAACAATGGCTATACAACTACATTTGTGATAAGTCTTCAAGATAATAATTAAATTAACTTATTGGTTTGATGTTTGCACATATTAATTCCTAGCGCATTACTAGGAATGTACCTACAACACAGCTATGTTCACAGATTTGTTAACTTTCAAATCTTGTAAAACCAATTTTGATAAAGTCAAGCTATTTAAAAATATTAAATTAGTTTTATTCATTTTATTTCAAAGCACAAAATGCCAGTGACTAAGCAAAGACAAATTTATTTATTTATTTTTTTTTTTGGTTTTTTTTTTTTGGTTTTTCTCCAGTACCGGGAACCGAACTCACGACCTTGCGCTTGCCAGGCAGGCGCTTTGCCGCTGAGCTAAATCCCCAGCCCCAGCAAAGACAAATTTAAATGTTTGTGTTTTTTCTTTTCCCACCAACTTTCATGTTCGATTGTATTTCAGATTGAATTTCATAGTCTTGGGTATTTTACATTCACATGGAAGAAACTACTACAGCTTTTAAATTAATGTTAGTTGCCTACAAATTGTTCTATGAACATTTATTTGTAGAGGGGTTTAAAGATAACTTTAGTTTCCAGTTTAAAAAAAATCCTTTTGGTGAACATTAAGCCACATTTTCTAGTAAGTCCTGTAAATTTCCATTAACAGATGTGCACAGGTAAGCATGAATTTCTTAGTTTTTTTCATTAACTTACACATTTAAGAAAATTGGAAATACTGTTGTCCAGATCTGTGCTCTGAACTGTGGGTTTGTTGCAAAATAAGAAAGGAACCCATTCCTTCTTAATGATATGTAAAATGGAAGATACAGATATTAAATGAGTGGTTACTTCATTTGTGTGCTGTAGTGCTTGGAGAGAGATAACAAGCATAATTAAAATGCAAGAGTTAACATGGCCTGGCCTTGTGACTTGATGATTTGAGGATATAGATTCCATTTTGAAATCATTTAGTATATAAATGCTGGGCCTGGGATATAGCTCAGTAGCATAAGTGCCTGTATGGCAAGCACAAGGTCCTGAATTCAATTCCTGTTACAAAAGAAAAAAAGATATTAATGCTATATTCATACAGCTGTATCCTTATTTTAGATTTGTTTTAACCATGATGGTCAGAGTTTATGTTGAAGATCTGTTGGAAACTAAAATATTAATCTCAATTTAGAGAAGTTTGATAATACTTTGAGCAACATCTTTGTTGTATAGTCATTTTAAGGGAAATACAAGAGGTGTTACTTTGAAAAATTTCATTAAAGAAAGATAATTTTAGTTTGAGCATGTAGCTTCCATGTAAACTGCATGTTGAGTGTGCACAAGGGGCTGATTTCAATCCACAGCAACAACAACCACCAAAAGATGAGAGAAAAAGAGTCAATTTTACCAGTGTGATGACAAAATTCAAATACTGCTTTTTTCTTTTGTTTTGTTTTTTCATCTTTTTTTTTTTTTTTTTGAGACAGGATTTTACTATGAAGTTCAAGCTGGCCTGGAACACACAATGATTCCCCTGCTTCAACCTCCTAAGGGTTAGGATTATAGGCATGTGAGACCACACCTGGCCAAAACTCAAATATTTCAAGACCTAATAAAAATACAGTTTTTCCCAATCTCGTAGCCAGAACAACAATCAAAAACCAGTATCTAAGTAATTCACAAATATTTGGAATAATGATAAAGAGTATCTATAATTATTTCAAATTATTTTAATTTTAGGTGACATAAAATATATGACTCTGATCTGAAAAATTCTGCATAAAAATATGTACACTGAGGTTTATTTTGAAGGCACATTTACTAAACTTTAGGGATATGTTCCACAAAAATATTTCAGTAAAAGAGAAAGTTTATTATGAATTGCAACAAATTTAATTAATTAATTAATTAATTAAACACAGGACCCTAATTTATATCATATAACATTATTAAACATGGTATTGGTAGGTAAATATGTGTAGTTATGTTTTAAATATTGTGGTGAAAAATAATTTCATGGCATATGCATGTCAGAAAAGACAACAGATGGATTCCTTCTAATTTCTCAGTTAATTATGTCATTTATACAACAGGGTACATACTTAGGGATGAAACAACAAACACTTCATTAGCTTTAAAGTTAAAAACGGATATAATGTCAATATGTGAATCTATGCTTATCAGTCAAACACTGTGATCAGAAAGCTTTTGATCTATAATTTCAAAGACACAAAAATCATTATAAAAAGTACAACTGACAATTTTATGTTATGATCTAATTAATTACATTGGTTACTTTAAGAATAGTACTTTAAGAGTTAAATTGTTATCTCAAGCACTTTTAAGTTTCATAAATCTCTTTGACAAAAACAGATAAATGCATTTCTTTTCCTGCATGGACTATCCTTTGACTATGATCAATGATAGCACTACAAAAATCACTAACATCTATTGGAACCAATTTTCTCATGAATAAAACAAATACCTCAAAATACTTAATGGAAAAAAATTATTAATGGTTATTTGGAATAATAAATATTATTATTGACTAAACTTGACTTTTAAATGATAAAAAATCAAATGCTGTGTAGGGAAATATAAAATATACTATAGTTCACATGCACAATTTGCAATCCAGAACTTCAGGCAACTGACATATTTATTTTAGATATTGTCATTTGGGTAATTTTTTGCAGTAAGCTCAATTTTATTATGTATCAGAGGTCTGGAATATTTGTAGCAGGTAAGGTGCCAAATACACTGAAATTTATATGAAATAAAAGACTATCAGATAAATGAAAGTATAAATCTTTATTTTCAAAAGAATAACATGGGCCAAAGTGAAATCATGGAGTTTTCCCTCTGAGAAGCTGAGTGTAAATTAAGAATAAACCTTCGCTATTAAGGCCAAGAGGCCTAGGGAGTTGAGTTAGGCCAGAATGTTGTAAGTTTACATTGCCAGGAAAGATTCCCAGTTAGCGTTTTCTCCTTAGGCAAGTAGAAAACAAACAGAAAGATTAAATTAAATGTAGTCATATCAGAAAACTCGGTTAATGGAACAGCAGTATAGAACAAAGACTGTCGCAAATGTGACTGGGCAGCTTCAGTTACACAGAATATGTATTCTTTAACAAGCCCCTGTCACCTGAGATTTCACCTGGAATGGAATAGTTGAAAGCTACTGTTTTCTAAATTGTAATTTGCTGTAGGCAACTAGACATTTCTAATTTTTAAAAAGTAGTTCCTTTTGAAAGTTCTGTTTTCCCCAGTTCTCAAAGATATAATAACTTTATTGTCCTCTTAACAAGAAACATTCTGATTGGCCACCACTCCTGTATCTGAGTATACTGAAGGGACTTCTAGAGACAGTTTGAGCTTGGAAAAAATTTACATCTACTTGATGAAACTTTCTAAAATGATGTAGAATTCTTTTTTCACTTAGTCATTGGCCGTTCTACTTTTTCCTCCTATGAAATAGCATTCAACTCTTTTTACTATGCCTTTACTTTTTGTTAAAGATATATTTATATATTGCATGTATAAACACTTGTCTTTTCTTTACAGACAATATTCCTTTAATTTTTCAAATCTCATATTCAAATACTTGAGGATATCTTATGTCATTTGTTAAAAATACATTTCAATTTTTACTTGGCCAAGTTTTTTTTTAAAGCAGTTATAACTTTTCTCTTATTTAATACATCATCTGTATTCAGAATTTATTAATATGTATAATCTGGTCAATGTTCTATAAGTACACATTTCATCAAAAGATAGAGACACAGACAAAAAGCAAGTGGGGCAATTAAAGAAGGAGATTGATAGTAAAATATACAAAACTGGAAGGAAAGATATAAAACTGTTGGAAAATAATGAACTCCAACATCTAAAGTTTTGAGTTCTTTGCTTTAAGCTTTCTTTCTTATCTCATCTTCTAATATGTTGATAACACTCAACTCACTATTTGATATCCAGTTAAAGTGTTCATATGCAGGACTAAATCTGCAGACAATGAATGACTGCAGGTTGATGCCTTGCCAATGATTATGGGCTAAATTTGAGCTGGTGATGGGAGAAGAATTTGTTACCCCAAAATGTACCACTTTAATACAAAGAGCTTTTGACCTGAAAGCAAGATGAATGAAATTCTCTTTAAAAAAATGAAAGAGTCATTGCCTGAAGTTTCTGATCAGTGCAATGGAGGGCTCAAGCTAAGGAATGAACTATGTGTTTCAGATATTATCCTAGAAAGTATCTTGTCTTTGAGTCAGAAGTTTGAATCCTTCCTCGAGGACCTGCTCTTGGTATTTCCTGCATGGGATTTCCCTGTGTTTTTTGTTTGTTTGTTTGTTTTTTTAAGAAGAATGATGCTCATTACTCTATGCTTTGGCTTCCTGGTTCTACAGACTCTGGCTCTAGTCTTGTCTCCCAGTCCTTTCTCATAGAGGTTTGTGTTTTTTGAACCCTTGTAAAGATATATACAGATTATGGTCCATTTTTAACACAAGTTTGAGAGGAGATCCCATTTCTATTAAAATACAAAATCCCAAAAGAGAGGGGGTATTGACTCATTTTCAGCCTTTCCTGTACCATAGAATTTTATACATCTAATAAATATATTACAAGTTAATTAATCAAAAGTTATGAGTACATAAAGGCAGCTGAGTATAAGTTCAACCACACAGAGGAACCTAACCTAGAAATCCTAATTTTCATCACTGTGAGGTCTTGGAAATCATGGTCAAACATGCCTGAGGAATTGGTCCAAATAATGGAAAAAGTAAGGGAGGTGCTATAACTCAGGGATTAATGACTTCATGCTTAGAATCTAATGTCAGAAAATGATGTGCATGATGGATTGGAGTTTTATGAACTTATGCTTTATATTTACTAATGAAAAAATGATGTACTCTGGAGCTTCTGTGAAATCACATATTATTCATTTACTTTTTCATGTTATAAAGTGGAGAAAGTTCATAGATTTTAAATTTCCATTGTGTGATTTCATCATATAATTAGAAGTCCAGCAAAATTTTTAGATTTGCATTTTTCAAGGACTATATTTCCTTTTTGATATTTTCATATTTATTTTACCTTATAAATTTATAAAGGAGAGTTACCATCATTTTATAAGAAATCACAAAAATACTCACTTTTCCCGGCCCTTGAGCAGAGAATCAGAGGGATCAGAGCACTCATGAGGTGGATTCCTGTTAGGTACTACGAGCACTTAATGGGAGTATTTACTGAAGAGAAGAACCTCCAGTGGAAATGCTGTGCAGTATAAATCACAGGTGAGAAAAAAGAATCGATGAGATAGTACTACACAAGGGAGAGAGAGGTTAAAACGAGGCTGTCCCAGTGGGTTCTTCTACTGGATGCAAACACTGTATCATTATAAAGGGAAAAAATGAAGAGATTCAATGAGTCGAAGGTGAAGCATCAGTATCCTCTGCTCTTTTGAAGATTTTGGTAAGTGGGACTTTTATAATTTATAAGATTCATATCCATTATCCATTAATTAACAACAGAAAATGTTTGATTCCATTCAATTTTACTTTTATTAACAAGGATTAGAGATAAATTTGTGTGTATATATGTGTATGCAATCAAATATTTTGTGGAATAATTATTTTTCTTAATTTTAATTTTTGCTTCTTATGACTTCTCATTGTAATTGCTATATATATCATGGAAGACTTTATATGGATAAAATGCTAATCTTTCCACTTAAAAATTATAACATCAAAATGATTCTACTTACATCTTTCTCACAGATGATGAATAAATATTTCTAAGCTTCAGAATTCGTATTTGTAAGCCTTAACTTCCTCCCCCAGTCTCCAGATTAGTGCTTCAGAAAATCATATTTCAAGAAACACTGACGTCTTTGTAATTGTCTCCTTGTGAAATAATTTCATGATATTGGTAATATACTTTGTAGTCTCTACTATGATACACTTTAAAATTAGGAACAGTTTCCTTGCTATTACAGCAGAATGAAGGAAGAAAGGGTTACACTGAAAGATAGAAAACACATGAACAAATTAGGACACATTAGTGCTTCTCCTTCCTTTTACAAAAGGCAGGCCATGAAAGTACTGTGGGTAAAATGGCACTTCAAAACTCAGTACAGAAATCTTCAGATATTGAAATAGGATCATGTACTTCTCAGCTCATAGAATGTAGCCAAATGTAAATTGCCGAATTCAGGTTGAGAATATAAACTATAGCAAGAGATAATGTATAATGAGTTAGATGAAGATTTAGATAAGAGAATAAACTGAATGAATGCTAAAACTGAACTCCATCATCTTTGCCACATTTGGAAAATAGTGCCAATTTAATACCACTAAATCAGAAGTTATTTGAAAAGTAAACATAGCGCTGAGATAAAGTTGCTATTATGTGTTCAGTTGTACTGTTCAGATTTCTGTTACTTAATAAATGCCTGAGGTCATCAATTTATATAGAGAGAAGCTTCACTTTAGCTGACAGTGTTGGAGGTTATGGTTGCTCCTCAGCTGTCTGGCCCTTTTGCTTTGAACTTGTGGCAAGATGGCACATCATAGCACAAGATTGCTGAGGGAGCAAAACTGCTCATTATATGTCCTCGAAATGGAAAAAGAAAACGGGGTGGGGTCCCCTAATTTCCCTTCAAGGGCACACCCCAATCACATGTCTTTCAAGGGCACACTTCCAGTGACATAAGTAACTCTTACTAGATCCCACCTCCTAAAGGCAATAGCACTATTCTAAGGACCAAGTCTTTAGCACATGGCTCTTGGACGACTTTCAATATCTCAATGTAGTCATTATCTATTCCAATGTATTTTATTGCACTGTAGCAGCAATGTATCAGTAGTGACTATCAATAGTGATTGTGACTTTGTTTCCCTTGCCAAACTGTGGAAGTTGTGACTGACCTTGTTTACCTCATGGGCATTTCGTGCTGTCCTAGGTAAGTTCTTCAAAAATTTTCAAGTACCAAAGTGTCTAGGTGTTTCTTAAATGTAAAATCTACACAGCAATCCACCATGCAATGATGGTAGTAATAAGGCTAATTTTAAATGGTTTTATTCTGCAACATTTGAGAATACATAAAACAATAAATACCCCAATTAGTAACAAGTATCAGGCATGTAGCATGGGTGTGGATTCTTCAGAGATACAGAGGAGGGAAGCAGAAGAAAGCTCAGTCTCTATTTTATCTATGTGAGATGAAGACTGGTTTAACCAAGAGCTGCATATTGGATTGAGCTGGTGGTGTAACTAATTACTCCAGGAGAAAAGTCAATAAAGAATGGTCACACCAGATGACAGCGACAAGTGAACACCCCCTATGTTCCTTGAATTTTCAATTACAGGGATATGAGACTCTTATGTGGAAATAGGCTAACCTGCAATTGACCCAACCTACTGACTATATAGCCTCAAGTAACTCAAAGCCAAACTGATATAGAGATGATCAGTAGAGACGAGAAACAGCATATGAAATGGAAAAAAAAGAAAAGTCATACAGCATTTGGTGCAAATATTATATCGTTGCTGTGGAAAGTGGTGAGATTTATCTAACTGAGTTAGCTTCCCAATTTCAATTTTAAGTAATAGCTAACATAAGATTTTTTTGTTAAAATCTACTTATCATTTCTGAAATGATTTATTTTTTATTTCAAAATACACTTAAATTCAGAATTCACTAAAGAAATCTAAAACCTAGGAAGTGTGGGAAGTATGCTACAAAAACCATAAATGTCCAAATAGTACTTATAAAATTCTCTATGATGGAATCAGAGTGGGAAACTCTACAGAACCAACAGGCCTGAAAAATTACAGTTTTCCAAATGTGATAAAGAAAAAAGTGTTATTTTTATTTGCTATTTAGTCTGTACTTTTATTTAAATCTTACATTTTGATGATTATGTCATTTCATGAACACTGCTACTTCTCTGTATCTTATCTTCTTCAGCTAGAAGATTTATGCCTCATGATTTTGCTTTTTCTTGAGTATCATGACTGTATCAGTAAGTGATTCCTACTTGTTTAAAGGAAATCCAGTTGTAAGTGAAGGCAAAAAAGGTCAAATTCAATGGCATTTAAACATTAATCTCCAACAGAGTTGTATAAGCCATTAGCAATGCTCATGTCTTGGAATCCATTCAGATTTATTCTGACATATCACAATCCACTGTCAAATAACATAGAATCTATATTATATCACCAACTGCTGTGTTGGGAATATAATTTAAAAAGCGATTGCCTAGAGCCAAAATTAGATTCCACAAATTTAAGGCCATTGTGTTCAATAAGACTACCCCAAAACAAACAGCAATTGTAGGTGGGATTTGTAATCTACACTCACTTTAAAAACTGGCTATAAATGTGGTGAGGTTACATGACTCCAAGTTTGATAGATGCCTAGAATGACACACAGAGCTTGTCTCATAACACCCTTGTCCTACTACACATTCCATGAAGATTCTTATTCATATTCAACCTAATCTATGTCTCCTATTCATGATCTTTTCCTCAACAATGGGAAGAATTTATTCCTCTGCACTGCTTCTGAACCTAGTCATAAGGAGTTCTTCTAGATATTTTGTAATAATTTAATTGTGAGTGTTCCTTAACAAACTCCTAATTTGAAAAACAGAATCATTTCATTATTCAAGTTTTATCACCAAGATCAACATTTTGTCTTTCACGCACAGAACACACAAACACACACAAACACACACACACACACACACCGCAAATTAGACATCTATGTCAGCTTAGTATCTTCTAACTTAAGCATTAACGAGTACATTCTAAATCCTAAGACACATTCTCCCACTGCAGAAGGAAAAATTCTGAGGTTGCTTATGTTCTAGAAATATGCTCTTATTACTCCTGAAACAATTGTCCCTTTTTTCTTTTGGCCCAGTGTCTCCCCACTTTTTAATAATGAAACCTCTCAAAACATTCACTGATTTTTGCTGTAGAGACTTTTTTTTTTTTTTTTTTTTTTTTTTTTTTTCTCCGGTACCGGGAACC
>NW_004955424.1:3551351-3572030 GCF_000276665.1 Chinchilla lanigera
GGAAAGAGGGATTATGTTAGATTTAAAAGCTGTTGTACCCACAGAAAATTTGAAAATAACTTTAAGTGAGACCAGCTGATAGCAACTTCAGGGTGCTAATAGGCACCCAGACTGTGCTGACCTGTGGTACTTACACTGTTCTGGGTATCCAGGAGATCACATTAAAAATGAAGTCACTGTTCAGAAAGGGGTCAGTGGGTAAGGCAGTAATGCATTTTCAAGAATGACCAACGCTGTGTTTCTACATGCGTTCAAGTTGCATAAGAAATTTATGTGAGAATTTTATTTCAGCAGTGACAGGACTTGGCATCAAATTTGCTGTTCAAAAGTTGCAAAGAATCACTTGTTTATGTAGTGGGAATCATAATAGACACCTGATTATTCTCTTGTAGCATATCATTAATGTGTTTAAAAGGGCTATACCTGGGGACTGTCTTTCCTTGAAGTAATTAAATTACTAATATAGTTTAGCCACTAGGGAGGCCTCTCTAATTAGATAAGTGGTTTTTATCAAGCTTGATAATGTATCTATAAGAATATTTTTTCTTAATTAACCAATCATGAAATTTTAAGAGCTGACAAGATTCTGCCAATAAAGGAAGCTCAGATATATTAATGACTTTTTAAAGATAGATGAGTGTATGCATTATATTGAAGTATATTATTGGATCAATGAAAGCCAAAAATGTAGTAGATGAAGCCAGATATGCTAAACTCTTCCATAATCTTTTATTTAGAATGTAATTATTAAAAGACAATAAAATTATTATACAACATTTTGAGTTGATTTTTCTTCAAAACTCTGATATCTTTACTATTATGATATTCATCAAATATTTTAGATTAATAGTGAAGTATTAAAATTAATATGGCTAGATGCCAAAAGGTTATTTATTTCCTGTATTTAACTCATTTTCAAGATGATTCATATCAATCACATATTGATTTTTTCTCATGAATATACCTTGTTTTTAAAAACACCTTGGATTTATAGAAAAATTGAACAGATACTGCAAAGATTTATATACACCAGTTCCTCTACTCACAAACTTAATTTGTTGCATGATTCTGGAGAGGATGGCTGTGATCATATTCATCACTCAGTGCAGGGTTTATGAATGGAAGCAAAATTCTGCTTCCATTCTTAAACAAATTGCTCAGGAACAAAAGAGTTTGTGAACCAAACTGTCCCTGTACTTAACATCTTCGGTTTATGTGGTACTTTTGTTACAACTGACAGACTGCTATTTTTATGTTATCATTAGTAAAATCTATAGACTTAATTAAAGTTGACTTTTGTTTGTACAGCTCTTCATGTTTTTAAAAAAGTGTATTGTCAGTTATTCAATGACACAATATTGTGCAGATGTTAAATGGTCCTGAAGACACCTTGCTCTGCACTTGTTTATCTCTATCCTCCAAACATCTGGCTACTACTAAATTTTTTACTGTCACTTTTGTTTTACATTTTCTTTCAGTTTTTCTCACAATGTAATTAATCATATGGTCCATAGCCTTTTAGATTGGCTCCTTTCACTTCTCAATACTTATTTTAGTTTCTTCCATATCTTTTCATGGCTTGATAGGTCATTTCATGTCATTGTGAAATCATGTTTCATTGTATGGATGTATTCATTCAGGTGACTACACCCTAGTTGCTTCAAAGCTTTGTGAGAAAAAAATTTGTGCAGATTTGTGTATGGATATAATTATCAACTACTTGTTAAATAACTAGAAAAACAGTTATTTCTTTGCACTGAACTATTTTCCAGTTGACTGCACCTTTCATTCTTAGCAGTGACAAGTGAAAACCTTGCTGTTCTATACTGTTATGTTCTCAGATTTGGGTAACAGCTATTCTAAAATGCATGTAGTGGTATTTTGGTGTTTAAATTGGAAATTCTAGAATGTCATACAGTGGACCCTTGACTTACAAACTCCATTTGCTCACGAGGACTGGCTGTAACTCAAGTTGGTTGCAAGTCAAAACTATTTTTCTCATAAGAAATAGTGGCACTACCCATAGTGAGATTCAGAGCACCCCTTAGCTAACTTTTTCATAATAAAAAAGCATTGTATAAAATGCATAATTTACCAGAAACACCAATAATTCTCCTACTGTATTCACCAAAAATTATAAAATGTGCCTAGTTTACCAAAAACAAAAATTTCATACTCTACTCACTATCCAAATTGACATCTTTGACTTCAGGAAGGGAGGATGGAATGGAAAATGGAAAGTGGTTTTTGTTTGGAAGGAGTGTCCCCTTCCATAAGAACATCAGCAACCTGGCTCTCTGGTGTCCTTTCTTTCCTTGGGACAGTCAGTAGCACCCTAGGACCTGCTCCCAGCTCACTAGGTCTCAAGTTTTTCAGAACTAAAAACTGGTCTAAGATGGTTGTTTCTGTCTTTTCTTTAACACTGTTTTGTAGCACGACATGATATGGTCATTAAGCAAGTGAATGCAATGATTAACTTTTTCTCTCTCTGGGTAGGTCTTCTCTACAGATGTTTGTAGCTCTGGCCATTTTTTCAGGATTTCCTTTATTTCATAAGAACTTTGCTGTACTGATGGTTAATATGCCCTCTTCCTCTTCAGAAAGCTCCTCACTGCCTTCTCAGTTGATCAGTAAGAACTTGCTGATGTTCCTTTGCAGACAATTCCTGGGAGTATTCCTCCACCACCTCCTCAACATCACCACTGTTTACCTGCGAGCCTGAAGACTCGGTATAGTGTCAATCTCATCAACCACAGGGTCAATTGAAGGTGCAGCCTCCTTTATACAGCCTCAAAGTCTCTCTCTTGTATAATTTTAGGCCACACTTTCTTCCAGGCAGACATCAGTGTTCTTAAGAGAGTATTTGGCCCAGTATTTGTCAATGAATCTCATATGGGAAAGGATGTTGTAATGTTCTGTCTGGAACTCTTTAATAGTTAAATCTGTATCTGAGACCATCTGGAAGCACTTCAGGAATAGTTCCTTCGTGGG
The DNA here is from genome assembly GCF_000276665.1 of Chinchilla lanigera. Taxonomy (NCBI): domain Eukaryota; kingdom Metazoa; phylum Chordata; class Mammalia; order Rodentia; family Chinchillidae; genus Chinchilla; species Chinchilla lanigera. Next base: position 3,554,343 of record NW_004955424.1, read on the forward strand.
GAGGAACTTGACTGAGAGCCCTAGGAGTTCTCTAGCTAATTCTTCTTCCAGATCTGATGGGTAAGCAGGAGCATTGTCCATGATAAGGAGAGTTTTGAGTGACAAAACTTTGTCCTCTACATATTTCTTAATAGTAGGACAGAAAGCTTCCATGATCCACTCAAGAAAGAGTGCTGTCATTACTCAGGATTTTGCATTAGATCTCCACATCATCCCTAGCCTATTATTCATGATTTTATGTTTTCTGAATACTAGGCACCTCAGAGTGATAAACTAAGAGGGGTTTTATCTTGATGTCATCATTTGCATTGGCATATAGCAATAAGTTTAGCCTATCCATCATAAACTTGTGGCCTGGTACTTTCTTCTCTTCCTGGTTTATGTCTTTTCTTCCAGAAAAGGCCAGTTTCTTCCCAACTGAAAACTTGGTGAGAGGAAAAGCCATTTCTCTATGTCATCATTTGGAAGTGATGTGTGTAATTTTGAGCAGCCCTTTTATTATCACTGGATGCTTCACCGTGTCTAGTTATGCTATGAACCCCAGATCTTGCTTTAAATTTGTGAAACCACCCCTTACTGGCATGAAATGTTTCATCATTGTCATTTGTTGATGGATTATTCTTTACTTGATTTGAATTTATAGCCCTAGATTTTTCACAAATTATAGACTCAGATAGGCTATAACCTGCCATCTGCCTTTCATTTATTAGTACTAATATAGCCTTTCTTTCTGACTAACACTGTTGATTGTGACTTACTAATTTGAGAAACACTGTTAGCAACACTAGCTTTATTATGCAAATCTTTCTGGTGTAAGATTGTCAAGATGGTGAATTTTAACATACTGTACATATGAGCAAGATGAATCACACAAATTCCATTTTCATATTTCTCCACAATTTCCTTTTGCTTTTCAAATGTGATTCCTTACTTTACCTCCTATTTCTTCCTTAGCTTCTATTCTAGCTTTTTGGGGGCATTTTAATAGCAGTAATTGTAGCAATTACGTAAAGCATTGACCTAAAGCACATCCACAGACATGTGCATCTGGACTCAGACTGACCCTTATGCCTGCTTACGTACACTTTTCTGCATCCTGAGTCTTTGCTGACAGCTACACAGACAGCCATCATTTGGGTCATAACTCAAGACCTTTGATTGTAAGTTAAACTAAAATCCTGGTTTTAATCCACATTTTTCCTATGTGAGGCTGGTCATAACTGAAGGATCCACTGTATTTTATTGAACATTTCTCATCTTTTATAAATCCTTATGATCTTTTACATATTTTTATTAGAATTTAATGTATTTTTTGTACAATATTATGCACAATTTGTACAACATTATTACATTTGAAACACATATTATGTTTTCTCCCAAGGTAGGGTTTGGGCTTGTTTATTTTTCTGTTTATATATATATTTTTTTTGAGGCAGAGTCTCACTGTGTAATTCAGTTCAGGCTGGCATAGAACTCACTCTGTAGCCAAGGCTGGCTTCAAACTTGTAGCGATCCTCCTGCCTCAGCCTTGTCCATGCCAGGATTACAGGTATGTATAACCACACTCAGCCTTGCTTTTCTTAAGAGTGATTTTGCTGATGCAGAGCTTTTACATTTTAATAAATTCAAAACTCTTTACTATCATGGATCATGCTTCAGTTGTATACAAAAAAATCACCAAACCAGTGTCCACCTACAACTTCCTATGTGCCCTTCTAGAAATTTGATTGATGGTGCTATTCAATTTAGTAATTTGTTTCTTAATTTGCTACTTGGTGATGATGTCAATTACCAATAGTGATATATTGAAATCTCCATCTATGATGATATAGTGCACTTTCTTACCATTTTATCAGATTCTTTTCTCACATATGTTATATGCTGTTATTAGATAAATATATACCTTGAATTTTCATGTCTGTTTGGAGAATTCAACCTGTTTTCATTGCTAATGTCATTGTTTTTCCATGATAATTCTTTATTTATTTATTTTTTTTTTTGGTTTTTCTCCGGTACTGGGAACCGAACTCACGACCTTGCGCTTGCCAGGCAGGTCCTTTTGCCGCTGAGCTAAATCCCCAGCCCCGATAATTCTTTATTTTAAAGTCTTTGTTTGAAGTTAATACAACTACTACTTTAGATTTCTTCTGATTGATTTTGTGTGGTATATCTTTTTCCTTACCATTACCTTGACTTTTCTTTTATCAGCAACATATAATTGTGCTTTTACTAGTTTCATTCATTGAAGTGTTTGATAATTCTTGAAATTAGGTGATATGAATTTGACAGCTGTTTCTTTTCACATTTATATTGCCAACCACACTTTGTTTTGTTGAATATGAACTTTAGAAAGTGCTTGTCAATATCTACAAATTAGATTGTTGGATTTTTCTGGAATTGCATTGAATCTATATGACACCTTGTAAAGAATTCACTGTTCGAAAATATGGATTCTGCCAACGTCTTTCCATGTACTTAGATTATATTATATTTTTTTCAGCACCTTTTAGTCTTACCTCATTAATATTCATGTATTTATTTACTATGTAATAATTTTATATTGTCAGCACTGTAAAAGATTATTCTACATTTGAATTTTCAATCATTAAGTGAAATAGATTTAAAATTTCTATTTTGACTCTGAGTGTTTCCTAGATTTTTTCTAAACACACTTATTTGTTCCCATAATTTAGTTTATTATTTTTGAGTTATTTTGTATATGATTAATTATATCATAGAGTTTTAAAAAAATATCTATTTATTGCAATTCTCTTATCTTTAGTGCCTACATTCTTTGATACAAAATTGAAAACGAATAGTGGAAATGTTCATTGTTTTTGTCAATTGTAAGAAAATGTTTTTATATTTCATTATTCAATATTATGCTATTTTGAGTTTTGTTACATACTCCTTTTTAGGTTATGGAAGTTTTATTTAATTGGAAGTTTTATTTAATGGAAGTTTTATTTAATTTAGGGGTTGGTAAATTAAACTTGTTGAATATATATATATATATATCCAGTAAAACTAATGTGCTGACTGGCACCTTATAGAAAATAGTTGCTGAATCTTCTTTAGTTCTTAATTGCAGTAATTATTTAGCATGAATATATGTTAGGTTGATCAAATTATCTTGCTGCATACACTGAGATGATCGTTTATGTTCATATTTCAGTATTGATACTATGGGTTTAGTGGTTTATTTGCAGGTGTCAGCTAACCTTATGTTCCTAGGGTAACTCTCATGTGGCTGTTATTTATAATTCTTCCTATATATCACGGTGATCCAATTTGCTTTTTATTTTGAAGACGATAATTTTGTGTGCGTTCATGATGATTATCGGTACAAAACGTTTATACAAGGTGTTTACCTGGTTTGGGTGTTTAAAAAACTCTGGCTTTACAAAACGTTTGGGGAAGTATTACTTTCAATTATTTTGAAAATTCTGTATAGAACTGTTATTTATTTTTAAACATTGGAATAATCTAGTGTTGAAATCATGACGATACTTTTGAAATTTTTATTAATCGCTTATCAAATTTCCAGTAGAGCATATCCATTGTTTTTTTTTTTTTTTTTTTTTGAGGTTCCTATATTTAAGAAATGTGCGCATCTTGGACATTATTGAAATAATTCTCCTAGGGCTTTACTAGAAATATTTGTAGTACCTTTTAGTGATTATTTAGTAATTTTTCTGATATTTCTTTTGTACTACATGATGAAATTAATACTTATTCAATTTATTGGTATTTTTAAAAAACAGATTTGGTTTCCATTGATTTTTTCCTGCTTTTTATACTTTGAGTTTTATTTACCCTCTTTAAATTTTCTTTTTAAATTTAAAAATGTCTTTGTAGGCTATCTTTAGGTAGATGTTCACAACACTGATTTGTGATTATATTAACTTTAATCCTGGTTTTAAAAATATGCTGAAGAACTAGACAAGAAACAGCAAGAAACACGTCTAATAAAGGCCCTTTTGTTTCAATATTAATTTGCAGGGCTATGTAATAAATATTTGCCACCTTTTTTTGCTGTTGTTTTAATATCAGTTTCTCCTGCCTCTTGAATTTACCTCTGATTTTTTCATGAGAAATATCTCCTCGATGTTTCTAGAGTTTTTCAGGCTGTGAATGAAGCAAGCAGCTAAACAGATTATACATTTGGTCATTAGTTTATTTGCACAATACTAACGAATGGAAGCATTGTCTTTATTATCAACGTAGGCACATTGCTGATTCAGTAGTAACCCAAACAGAAAAGACATCTCACTCTTTGTACATACATTCTAACATGGAATTTTCCCATTGAACAGATAAAGTGTTTATTATACCAAACCTTCAAGGGGACCAGAAAATTTAAAATTCATTTCAGGACATTTGGATGAATTCTCCTACAATGGTCACTAGTGAGTAAACTAAGTCAAAGACAGAAATAGCTGTAGTTGAGTGGAGCAAGGGACTTTTTATATAGTCAGAGACTGTTTGATTTCTTTACTGTCCTGTGGCTGAACTACTCCTCTGTATATCTTTGATTCTGCAAGTGACTCGGTATACTCCATATTAATTCATTTGTTGTTAAGGTTATGTAACTTGGTTTCCATAACTTGTACCTGAAATTCTCTAAACAGTAAAAGGTTTAAAATATTCCTGAAGGCAATAGATACATGAAATGAGGGAAGGTAAGATGTTTTTAACTTTTCCTTGCTGTTTTAAATATAAAACTAGTACAGAGGTTTAGGTTTCTTCCCCAGAGACTCATTTCAGTGAGTAAAGTAAATGTCCCAGTAAATCTACACAACTATTATTTACAAAGACTTTTCACTAATTTCTAAAAGCAACTTGTACATAAGTGCTGTCCAATTTACATGATATTTACTATTTTTTACATTGGTCTTACTCTAAGTTTCAGTTTTCTTGAGAAGATTCAACCATGAATCACTTACCTGTGCATGCTAGATTCTAAATGACTCTATGTGATAAATTTAATGTTCCCTTGAAATTTTTTGTAATGAACAGAAAATACTGGCACAGGTTAATACAACTTCCCCAACTTCTTACATTAAAATATATTGCCTATGCTCTGTATTCATTTACTACAATGCTCAAGCTTTTTGTGCATAATTTTTATATTCCTCAGCTTTTAAGCTAAAACAAAATAAAAGTCTTCAGATTTATCTAGGTGCTCATGTCTGTATGCGTGTGCACGGGTTTATTGCATTGATATAAAAATATCAAGGAATATTTAGGTTATTTGGATGATCAGTTATACCCATGAACTCTAGAATCAGCATTTTTGTTTGTGTCTATGATTACACTGGCACCAAACGTATGACTTTAATTGTCTTAGGATAATGAGAAAAGAAAAGAAGTAAAGTTAATAAGTAAAAGATGACTTTGTGCCAAGTGAAAGCCAATTGACTCTCAGCATGCTTTACAAATCAAGTTTCCACAGTTCTACAAATAAAGGAATATGGTGGGAAAATGAGTCCTCAAAGGATCCAGGAAAGTAGAGAAATGCTGATTCAAAACAATTTGTAATATAACAATCAGTACCGTATTTCTATAGTGAGTGGCAATTTAGTTAAAAAAAAAAAAAAAAAACTAGACTGGCATTTTAAATAAATGTTGTTAATTTGGATTTTGTTGGGTTTGTGGTTTTTCTTTTATTTAAAGTACACATTTGTTTTAGTTTATGGTTATATAAAAGCTATAACATTATGAGTTTATACTTTGCTTATGTTTGAACATATTTAAGTAATATTATCATCAAAACAATTGAAACCAACATTAAGGGACCCACACATTTCTTCTTTCAAATATGACTTTTATTTTCTTGGTACTGGAAATTGAACTCATGATGTTGAGCTTGCCAGGCAGGCACTGTACCACTGAGGCATATCTTTGGCATGAAATATGACTTTATGTATTAACTCAAATTGATATCTGAGAACTACATACTTATGGTATTTCAAAAGTCAAACACTACAACAGCATCAAGAAGCAAGGCTTAAACTCTAAAATCATATGGTATGTTTCTTACTGGAAATTGTTGTCAAGACAGTGACTGAAAGTTTCTGTCTACTATGTTTGATTTAATCACATTATTGTCACATTTTTATTTATACTCCATCCCCAGGCTAATATTAAAAAAAAAAATGTAACCTCAGCCTTAGTGCTTTAAATTTCCATTGCTTATTTGGCATATTGTTATTAATAGTTCACAAAACACTCACATTGACTTTTTTAGTTTAACTATGAGTTACAAATTATTTTTCTGCTTAAAAAAATGAACAAATGCTTATTTAAAAACCTGCCTTGAGAGCAGCGATTTTATCTGCAGTTATATCCTATAGTACTAGTAAGTCTTACTATTGCCTTCTGTAGCCATGGTCCTAACATGACAATCAATTTTATGTGCTCTGTTAACTAGGCCTCCCTTGACATTCATCACTTTCAGAAACAATAATATGAAAAGGTATGGAGTGGGATGGAAGTTCAATCATTTCCAAGGAACTTGAAAAGCAAGTTTATTTTAAGATCAAATTAATTCTGAATATATTACAAAGTTATGTAGAGTCTGTTAGCTTAGCAAATTGAAGTAAAACATATAACTAAAATTTAAAAACCGTCTTAAAATGTTCTAGGACTTCTGGGGAGCACTAATTTGCGTAAGGTGATTCTAGCACTGATTCCAGTGACAGTGCAGCAGGCGTGCAGCATGCACTGCCTTGTAGTAGCTTTGCTGTTGATGCCGGGGACACTGGGAGCATCCCTGGTGAGTGTCGCTGTCCCAGTGATTTGACATTTATGCAGGAATGAAGATGGAAGTTCTGAGTACAGTACTTCTTGGTATTTGAAGGCCATATTCCTGCCAGAAGCATTGGAAGTAAGGATGTAGCTGATGGAAGCACTTCGTCATTGTTGTGAGGTACAGCATTCGTACCTGTTCCTAGGCATATGGACTTTCAGCATTAAAATAGAACTGACAATGTCAGGGTATAATAGCTGGGAAACATGGAGAAAATAACCATTTGAATATATAGCCTTTTCTTCTCTCACTCACCACTCCTCCCTTACTCTTTTGAAACCATAGTTTTTGTTTTAATTTATGTGTGTGTGTGTGTGTTGGGAAGGATTCACCTGAATTTCAGGAGATGGAAAACATTAACACCATTCCTTCAGGAGATGGAAGGTACAATGGGAGAAAAAATTGGTTTCTAAGTATTAGCTTAGACTAACTTCTTTTAAATAATTAAATTTTTTGAAGTATTGCTGATGGAAACTGTATTTATTATCACAAAAACAATGGCCAGCCCAAGATTAAATTTAAAAAAATATGACTAGGAAAAGAAAAGAGTTTACAACAAGCTTTTGGCATGTAGGTTTCTAATAGAAAAATGACCCTCTTAATAAATTATTAATAATTTCATTACTTTAAGTAGTTCAAAAACTACTACCTTTGTTAACAGTGCAATAACAGTGTACTATGTTATTCAGCTTACGATATGTGAAAGAATGTGTTTGGGTGTTTTTGTAGGGGTGAAAGAATAGCAGATGACAGATGAAGATGCAGCGATATACAATAGTGAAGCACTTCATTCATTCCTCCACTCTACAGTCATTTTTATCATTATCATTATTTTCTTTTTTGTTTGTTTGTTTGTTTTTTTGTTTTTCTTCGGTACTGGGAATTGAACTCACGACCTTGCGCTTGCCAGGCAGGCGCTGTGCCGCTGAGCTAAATCCCCAGCCCCTATCATTATCATTATATTCAAAGACAGTTTAGTTGTAGGATCAGAAGAATACTGTGGGTTGTTCTGATATTTCTAGTAGCAGTTTTCAGATAATAGCAGGTACGCTGTCATTTGAAGACCAGGAAAAATAGCAACTTGCTTATTTCAAACCAACTCCAGAGGTGTCTTGATTAAACTTATCTAATTATTGGAGGTTGCCATCTATTGTAAATAAAAACAAGGTTAATACAGTATGCACCAATAGAGCTTAAAATAATTTAATCAGAAGCATCCAGGAATAAAAACGTTATTTCTTAAGTGAGAATCAAGGAAAGCTTGAGTTTTCTGCCACCTATACAACAGAAAATAAAAGTGTCCCCAGATTGGACCAAGGAAACACCAATGGCAGCGATCTTATAAACAGGAGAGAAAGGGTGTTGAAGTCCAACAAACAGAAAACTGCAGAAGTCTGAGCCAGTGAGTGAAATCTAAATTAATCCTGTATTTCCAGTTATGTGGAAGAAAATAGAAGCTTTATTGCTATTAAGCATTTTTTGCTCCTGTCACAACATGCTTGATACATACAGCAAAAGTAATGTGATTTGGACTATCAGAACATTGGAGAGAATGGAAAAAAGAAGTGGAAAGAAAGTCAGTTTTGGGGCTGGGGATTTAGCTCAGTGGCACAGCACCTGCCTGGGAAGTGCAAGGCCGTGAGTTCAATTGCCGGTACCAGAAAAAAAAAACAAAAAAATGAGTAAATAAGTAAAAGAAAGTCAATTTGAAGTGTAATACATGTATTACTTATTAAGCATGTAGCATGTACACTAGATAGGCTAATGAGTGGGAATCATTACTCTCCCTTTTCATCAAAGTCCTTCAATGGAAGCTTTATTTTTTGAATTTTTTTATTTTAAAGAGAGTAGTAAAAGAAAAAAAAATAATAGCAGTGTACTAACATCACAAATATGTCTTAGTCTTTTTTTTTTTTTTTCCTGTACTGGGGATCGAACTCATGACCTTGCATTTGCTAGGCAGGCACTTATGCCACTGAGCTATATCCCCAGCCCTCAACATCACAAATATGAACAAAACAAAGCAAGAACATTAAAAGTGATGCAGGGTTTCAAAACAAAATGATAGGTATTAACAGTGGTTGTTATATTATATATTGTTATCTTCAACTACATTGCTCAGATAATGTAAGCTTTAAAATGTCAGTGTTAAGTTGAAGGAACAGGGGTACACTTAACACAAGATCTAGCAACAGGGAGACATGTTTTAAAGTAAGAAACTCCAGGGATAGAAAAATAGAATATAACGGAGACAAAAGTTATAGATGGAGGAGTAGCAGCAAGCCACTTTAATGAACTAAGACTTTTTTCAAAGGGAAGGGTTAATCTATAATCAATGCTTACAATACCATCAATTAGAATGAGAACTACAAGGCATTCTGGAAGTTAATCATTAGTATATCGCTGTTGATTTTATTTCCCCCAGAGCTGTTTCAAAAGTACAGACTATGAAAGGAAAACTTTGTAGTAGAAACGATGAAACACAAGAACTTTTTAATGGAGTAGGAAATTCTAATACAAAAGGAATTAAGATAACTTCAAAATGGTTCCAGATGAATTTTAGGAGTATTTTCTTTACTTCTGTGAGGTATGCTAATGGTATCTTGATCAGAATTGCATTAAATTTGTGTAACAATTTTGGAAATATGGCCATTTTCAATATGTTGGTCCTTCCTATCCATGAGCAAGCGATATCTTTCCATTTTCTGATATCTTCTTCAATCTCCTTTTTCAGAGTACTGTAATTTTCAATATATAAAACTTTTACTTCCTTCATTAGATTGATTCCTAAGTATTTCACTTTTTGGATGCTATTGTGAAGGGTGTGGTTTTCCTAATTTTCTCTCAATAAGTTTGTTGTTTGTGTGTAAAAATGTTATCGATTTTTGAATATTAACTTTGCACCCAGGCATGCAACTGAATTTCAATATTAACTCTAGGAGTCTTTTGGTGGAGTATATGCTGCAAAGCTACTGTGATAAAATCAGCATGGTACTGGCAAAAAAATAGACCTGAAGACTAGTGGAACAGATTAGAAGATGTGGACACAACTACAAACACACTCAGCCACCTTATCTTTGACAAAGGGGCCACTGTTCACTGGAAAAAAAGTAGCCTTTTTAATAAATGTGTTCACTGGAAAAATATGTTCACACAATAAATAAATTTATGGAAAAGCTTTCTATATGCTGAAGACTAAAACTAGACTCATATCTCTCACCATGCACTAAAGTCAAAATAGGTAAAAGATTTAATATTAAAGCTGAAACACTAAATCTACTGGAAGGGAAAGTAGGTAAAAGTCTTGAAGACATAGGGCTAGGCACAGTCGTCATGAACAAAAACCAACTGCATGGGAAATACTTCAAGGAATCAACAACGGGGATCTCATCCTCTTAAAGAGATTTGTACTTTAAAAGAAATCACCAATAGAGTGAAAAGACAACAACACACAGTGTCAGAAAACATTTTAGCTATCTGTCCCTGAGACAAAGGATTTATATCTAGAACACATAAAAAATTGAAAAAACTCAGACCCCCAAAATTCAAAGACCCATTCCAAAAATGGGCATGTAAGATGAATACATAATTCTCAGATGAACAAATACGAATCACAAATAAATACGTGAAAAAATGTTCAACGTTATTAGTCATTTGAGAGATGCAAATTAAAACAACATTGAGATTTCATTTCACTCCAGTGAGAATTGCTATAATCAAGAAATCAACCAAGAACAAATGCTGGACTGTCTGTGAGGAAAAAGAAACTCTTCTCCACTGTCGGTGCTACTATAGAATGGTGCAACCATTTTGGAAATCAGTCCGGAGATTCCTCACAAAGTTAGGATTAGAGATCTCATTTAACCCAGCTATTCCCCTTCTGGATATTTTCTAAGAAGAATTAAACACATCATACCACAGCAATATATGTTCATAAATGTTTATAGCAGCACAATATGCCATAGCAAATTTTTAGAAACAACACAAATGCCCATCAACTGAGTAGTGAATAAGAAAAATGTGGTATTTTTATACAATGGGATATTACTCATCTGTGAAGAAAGATAAACTCGAGATTTTTAAAGGTAAATGGTTGCAACTAGAGACCATACTCATAAGTGAAATAAATCAGACCTGCATGTGTAAGCAGCATATTGTCTCCCTAATGTAAGAATTTGAAAGACTAAGTAAAACTGAAAGGTATAATAGATATTATAAAAGGGAAATAAATTGCTTAATAGGAAAGAACAACTGGAATGATGAAAGAAGAAAAGAATGAAAGAATGATGGAAATATATATACACAAAATAGCTAAGATAATTGTGCTTCTAATTTCTATTGGTTTATTGAAAAGAACAGTTAATGTTTAATTGATCAGTCTTGCATATCTATATCTGGTTATCTGAGCAACTACCTTGTGGAAAACAATAAATAATGCAACAACGATTGTTGATTTCCTATCATCATGTTCTGAAACTTTGCAACATTTTTATAGTTTTTGTGTTGTTTTTTTATCTTTATTTTTGTTATATTGGTTTCATTCTTTTCTCTTTAAAATAAAAAAAAATTCAAACTATATTACAGTGAAGGAAGGACTAAAGATTGACTATCTAAAATGTGCTTGCAGATGAATCTCTGGGTATTTATCTGTAGAACAGAAAGTTGGCAGTAGCTAGTTTGAGAGAAAGACATTTAACACAAATATTCATTTGTATTTATGAAGAAACAAATTTTGTGTGACCTTATATCCTGGCAAAGTAGTAAGATAATGGATCTGTTGCTTTCAGGGGTCCCCACACTATAGCAAGTCTACCTTGATGAAAATGCTGCTGATACAAATTTCAGGATACCCTGTATCAGTCTCTTTATCCATCACAGGCAGATGGCTCCTCCTCATTGTAAGTAGCTTTAACTAAGAAATATGTACAGAATGTCCTCTCTTAATGTGTTTTTGACATTTATAAATTCAAGCTTTGGAGATGCTGGCTAGAGAAGCCTTATGATACAACAAGCAGAGACTGATATGAAATTCTTATCAGAGTACATATGCCAGAATTCTGATAGGAACGCACATGGTAAAGGCCAAGTTCATGACCTTTCAATTTGGGATGAGCACTTTATTAGGAACTGGACTAGAGGCCACTAAAGTTACATTTTGGCAAGAAACTTGGCTTCATTTTGTCTGTGTCCTAAGACTTTAAGGCCTAATCGAGGGTGCCAGAATAAATCATGTCATGGAGGAAATTTCAAGGCAACCCAATGTTCAGGTTTTAGCATAGGTACTCATATCTGATTTTACCCAAATTATGAATCTAATTTGACCCAAATTAAACCTCTCATGTGTTAAGCTCCAAGGGTTGAGTGTTGTGTTTGTCCCAGCAACAGAAATGTGACCAATACACATGATATATTAATTATGAATAATTTCATATAATACAAATATTGCTGCTAGCTCCTCAACACACAAATCACTGTGTAAGATAGGGATGCACGTTGGGACTAGCAGCTAATTTTATAACATTTTTCTAAGCCACTGACAAGTTCTCATTGTATATCTGTTATTCATTTTTTGTTTTGTTTTGTTTTTTTCTGGTGCCAGAAATCGAACTCATGACCTTGCACTTGCCAGGCAAGTACTGTGCCACTGAGCTAAATTCTCAGCCCCTGTATACCTGTTATTCAATTCATGTATATGCAACATCCTATATATTTAGGCTACACATGTGTCTCTCCATGACAAGAACTCATGATATTTTACCAAAACAGGAAAAATGGGAAAGTAAGCAAAGAAATGAAAAGGTATAATTCTAAAAGTAAAATTAAAACAACATAAATGTGGTTATAAAAAATAATGCTGGTGCTGATGCTACCACTCTTGGCAAGACTGTAGTAGTGTAGTCAAATAGACTCAGCACATGTAAAATTATTAGCATAAATGCAGAAAGTGGTGCTGATGACAGGATGATATCCAGCTAAAACATCTCATTAACAAAACTCAAATTTTAAGGGATATAATGATGAAAGCTAAGCCAACCTAGAAAGAGCACAGTAGAGCAAAACTGCTCAGTTCATGGTGTAGGGAAGCAGAGGAGGGAAACAATTCTGGAGAAGGAGGGACCACAAACCAGATTGGGTATCCAAGGTTACCGCTGCGTGATCTACTCAGGCCACCCCAGCAGTGAGCTTCATTATCCTGCAGTGTGGCTCCCAAACCAGTCAAACTGACAATTAAGCTTAAAAATCATACTCTTCAATGAAAAGGTTCCTTAAGAAGAAAGATGACGATCATTTACCAAGATTATAAGATGAGGTGCAGTGAACAATTGAAGGCAAATTCTACAGTACAATATACATGGAAAGAAGTCAGTTTAACAGCAATAGATAAGGGATCCACCAATTTAATACAGAAAGTAGAGGGAGTGTAGAGGGAAAACATTTTTGTTTATGTTGAAGGGCGATGTTGAAATTTCTTTGGCAAGTAGATGACTACCTAAATACGTATATATCTCTGGCTACAAATTTGTGAAAAGGCCCGGTAAAAATACATATGCTTCTATATCACTTACATGCAGGCAGATGATCACTGTCTTGGTTATTTTTCTCTCATTGCTGAGACAAGATACCCAACACCCAAAATTATGGAAGAAAAGATTTATTTAGCTTACAGTTTGTGGAGGTTTCAGTTCATACTTCCCTGGCTCCGAGGCAGAGTGGCACATGGTAGAGAGAAAACATTCATGGCGGTGAAAGATAGCAAAGCAACAAGAGCAAAAGGGGTGGGGGGAGCAACAGGCCTCTTTTCCTCCCTTATATTGTAAACAGTCTATCCCCACTCAGGGGGCATGTAGCACTCACATAATCTCCATGCCCTCCCCTTGTGCAAGCTTAGAATAAATACAAAATAAGCACCCTGGCTCCCTGCTGAGTCACTTAGCCAAACCTCTAGACTCCCCTAGTTGACACAGTGTATCAACCGTAACAATAACAGAAATCTATTTAAAATTATAATTATAAGTGATAGAATCCCTGAAAGGTACTGAACAATGAAGAAATTCTACCTCATTCAGAAAGACTGAGTAAAAGTGGAATCTGCAGAAATATGAGGGATTCAGCAGCTATAAGAAGAAAAGAAATGGAGAGGCACCCTCCAAGTATTGGGGTTTTGAGGGTTGATATAATAAAATACAAATGTCAAACCTAGGTGTATATATTGAAGCAAAAAGCCCTCATTTGACTACAAAATAAAACCAAGGGTACTTACAATTAGAATAGCGCAAAAATGTGTTTAATGTTTCTGCCATCAGAATGTTAGATGAAGGAAAGAAATAAACTTGGGAATGAACACTTAATTTCTGAGACTGTCATATCTACTATACCTGCCCTCTTTAAAAGCTTCCATTTCTGAATGGGTTACTTTTGTTCCTTTTTTTTTTTTAATGTGTGAAAGTGTTATTTTGAAAAATACCAGGCACCTTTACTGAAAAATGAGGTAAATGAGGCTTTTCACAGCTTGTTCAGGAAATTAAGGGATCAATTTACTTCAATATGGCTGTGACAAGAGATGAGGTGCTCTGGCCATAGTAAAGATTATACAGTTGAGGTAGGAAAAGTGAAAGACTTTGAACTGATACTATACTGAGGCTTCAATGACATGGATTACCTCCTGCCTGGAATACAAAGAAAAAGGTTGCTTAAAACTGTGTTAGATTTTTTTTTTTTAGCACTTTCTATTTTAAGATACTTCTGGCAACAAGGGTAATCAGAGTTGGTAGAAAAGACCAGGCTTTTACTCTGAGGCTTTTTATTACTGAGTGTTAGTTTTAATACTGAGTTGTTTAGACTGAATTAATAAAAGAAAGTTATTATTCATTTAAAAAGCATTATTCATTATTTTATATATTTTGCACCTTCTGATAAAACAGTGAAAGAATAAAAATAGTTCACTTTCAGAACTACTTACTTTAAAAAAAATATAGACTTTGAATATATTGTAAGTTACCTCTTGGGAAAAAAATAAATACATGAGTGAGATTAATTGCTGTGACTGAAGATAAGACAAAGTTCCACATTTCATGAGATTCTTTGAGAATAGTGTCTTAGTTATGTTAATAGAGGAACATGCCTCATTGCTTTGGAAGAAAAGGGAAAGTATGGGGATATATCTGCGGTGTGTGCATGTGAAGAAGAATTAGTTAAATTTAATTTTGCCAACATAGTTGACTTGAAAGGCACCTATAGGATTAGTATAGCACATGTCTAAGTGTATTTGGGGTGGCCATGACCCTGGGAAATGTTATGGTTGTATGGTCCTTGTCCTGTTCCACTCTGGCACTTTCTCCTATTTTGTGATTCAGCCAGCATACAATGAGAGGTGTTGCTACTCCAAATCCTTCTGCCATGATGTTTTTCTGTCTTAGAACCTCCAACCATGAACTGAATCCCCTAAGACTATAAGACATACTAAATACTTCTTCTTGTGGCTGGAGATATAGCTCAGTGGCACAAGCGCCTGCCTAGCAAGTGCAAGGTCTTGAGTTCAATCCCCGGTACCAGGAAAAAAAAAGACTAAATATTTCTTCTTTTAAATTCTGGGTGATGTTGTATTCTAAGAGGAAGCTGACTAATACATTATGTAAGCAAGAGATGGGAGATGGAAAGAAACAGAGTGAGGGAAAGAAAAAGAAAGACAAGAGAGAGATGGACAGAGACAGAGCGAGACAGAGAGAGACAGAGAGGCAGGCAGAGACAGACAGACAGAGACAGAAAGAAGTGGAAATCAAGAAAAAAGTAGAGTAGGAGTGAATAGAGACTTCAACCTTGTTAAAAACAATCTTGAATACATTATGTTTTTATTTTAAAGAGAATGAAAAAGAGCAATAACAAAATAAAAACAACATACACAAAAACAAACCCAAGCAAAAACAATAAAAATGATACAGGGTTTCAAAACAAAATGATAGGAATTAACAGAGGTTGTTATATTACATATTATTGTCTTCAATGAAGTTATTCAGATTACCAGATGTAAGAATGCAAGATTGATCAAATAATTAAAAAGAATAAAAAATTTAAGAAAACATTAGAAATGATACAGAACTTCATTAAAAAAGATGGTAGAAATTCAACAGTAGTTGTTACATTGCATACTCTTGTCTTCAAAGCAGCTTGCGAAATATTCCAAAGCCTGGAGAAAGAATTCCAAACCCTAGTTCTGTATCAAATGTTCATAAATTCTGTGTTATTTTACCATATGTAATACCTTAGTCAGAGACATGATGCTAATTAAATCCAGCAGACATTACTTGTCAATTTTCCAGAAAGTTGAGAAATAAGAATATGCTTCCTGCCTTTCTTTCTTTTGCTGGCTGAATAAAACACAGGATATCTGCTTAAATTAATTTCTCCATCATTGTCTCTTGCAAAGCTTGCAAAATATTCCAAAGCAAAGCTTGCAAAATACTCCAAATATTCCAAATATTCCAAATATTCCAAATTCCCAGGAGTTTTCTAGCCCCAAAAGGTGGCGAGGTATTTTCCCCAATATAGGGGAAAAGAGGATTGGGCAATGTGTTCCATTTGCAACAATATCTCTTATCACAAAAGTGCGATTTTAAAGATTGGTTTGTACCTATCCTGGTGGGATACTATGTTCATTGACACTGGGAGTCATTGATGTTCTTGATCTCAGTCAGCAATGTAAAGCAATTCAGTTTTTGAATATCAAAATTAAATCTCTGTTTTCACTTATGTGTTCAAGCAGCAATCCATTCGTTTTCTTGTGGGGTGTGGAAGTGGCCTGTACTCTAGGGGTATACACTATTCATAATTTAAATGTTTTCTACCATGGGCAGTAACTTCACAAATTCCTCCTAGAAAACAGTGTACTAAACGGTATATATTCTAGGCTAAAAAAAAAAGTATTCCATGTAGGATCAAAGAGTGTGAGGAACAGACTCCATTAACAGATTCCCTTTCAGTTCACCTGTGCCTCTTGATTATTGGTGTCATTGAACACACTAGTAAAATTCAATACTAAGTAAAATCTTGATTTCTATGAGTCTGCTTTAACAGATCTGATTCAGTGTCTTAGTTATTGACATTGCATGTATTTCCCAACTTGCTAAAATCAGTAATGATAATAGAAATAAGAATAAATGAGATAGAGAGAAACACAACATGGGAAATACAAAGTGGTGGAGTGGGTGAGCAAACCTACTCAGATATAATCTGGCCAGAAATTATGCAGTCCCTGGTATATTAATAGGACACCCACTGAACACAGACATTGAGCTCAGTGACAAGAGGGAAGACAGTAGAAGAATCTTCTGTTGAACCTAGCATGTGAGATACTAATCATTTTTAACTAGAAATTTCAGTTTACTGAGATGATTGAAACATACACAAATAATTATCAAAGACATATATGCTAAGTACAGTACTTTCAAAATAGGGTTTTGGTGGCATCTCAGAAGCATGGCCTTTGCAATTTTCCCATCTGTTTTATCTGTTCTTAATGATGACTTTCACGCTAACTTTTAAGGTATTCTGCTCCCTGTAACTTTGTAATTGTATTGTCATCTCTGTATTCATCACTGACTAATGAGAGTATTTCACCAAACCTATCCACCACAGTCACTTTTTGATTTTGTTCTTTCAATATCACATGGTATTGGTGGTGAACTTTTATTTTTTTTTAATTTATTTTAAAAATAAAAGAGGGAAAACACATTAAGAAACAGACATCCATTTACAAAATAGCAAAGAAATAATACAAATAATACAGAGTTACAAACAAAGTGGTAGGAAATTTACAATTCCTGTTGTATTATGTATTGATATCTTCAAAGAGGTTTCTCAGGAAAACAAATAGAGACATG
>NW_004955424.1:3574483-3577304 GCF_000276665.1 Chinchilla lanigera
AAATGAGTTAGGGAGAATTGTGTCCTTTTCAATTTCATTGAATAGTTTGAGGAGTGTTGTATTAAATCTTCTCTGAATTTCTTGTAAAATTCTGCTGTGAATCCATCAGGGCCTGGGCTTTTCTTTGTTGGTAAGTTTTTAATCATGTTTTCAATCTCATTAATTGACATTGGGTTGTTCAATATTATTATATCTTCTTGACTCAACCTTTGTAATTTGTACCTATGTAGAAATCTGTCCACTTCTTCTGAGTTTTCTATCTTATGGGAGTGAAGATTTTCAAAGAAGGTATTAATGATCTTCTGAATTTCTGTAGAATCTGTAGTAATTTCATCCTTTTCATTCTTTATTGCATGAATTTGAGTTCTTTCCTTCCTTTTTTGATAATGTTGGCAAGGGGTATGACCAACTCTTTGATTCATTTATTTTTTGTATGGTTTTCTTAGTCTCAATTGCATTAATTTCTGCCTGGATCATTATAATCTCCTCCTTTCTTTGGGCTTTGGGTTTTGGGCTTGACTTTTCTTTTTCTAAAAGTTTAAGGTGCAGCATTGGGCTATTTATTTGTTCTGTTTCTGTTTTCCTTATGTGAGTTCACTGCTATAAATTTTCCTCTGAGAACTGCTTTCATTGCATCCCACAGATTCTGGTAAGTTGTATTCACACTTTTATTTGTTTGTAGGCATTTTAAAAATTCTTCTTTAATTTCTTCTGTGACTCATTGATTGTTCAGGAGGTTGTTATCTAATTTCCAAGAGTTTATGGAGTGTTTGGAGTTCCTTTTGTCATTAATTTCCAATTTCATTGCACTGTGTTCAAATAATGTGCATGGGATAATTTCAATGCTTTTGCTCTATGGGCTAGAATGTGGCCTATTTTAGAGAAAGTCTCATGTGCAGCTGGGCAAAATGTGTCATCTGATGTTGTGGGGTGGAACACTCTGTATACATCTACTAAGTCCATTTGTTCACAGCTTTGGTTCTGATCTGTTATTTGTTTGCCGATTTTTTGTCCAGTGGATCTATCTCTTTGTGTCAAAGGAGGGTTGAGGTCTCCTATTCTAATAGTGTTATTAATTATATGGGTTTCATGTCTGTTGAGATTTTTCTTACATAGTTTGGTGCTCCCATATTTGGTGGTAACATGTTCATAATTGTTATCTCATCCTCTTGCAGTTTTCCCTTGGCAAGTATGTAATGTCCTTCTTTCTCTCTTTTGATTGTTGTTGGTTTGAAGTTTACATTTTCTGCAAACATAATAGCTACACCTACTTTTTTCTGGGTTCCTGTTGCATAGAGGATTGTTTTCCATCCTTTGACTTTCAGTCTATGGATTTTCTTTTGAGGAAAATGTGTTTCCTCTATACAGCATATTGTTGGATTTTGTTTCTTAATCCACTCTGCCAGTCTGTTTCTTTTGACTGGTGAATTGAGGCCATTTACATTTATGGTTAGAACCGACATGTGTTGACTTATCATTGGCATGTTATTTCCTTGCTGTTGGTTTCCTACGTTTTCTCCCCATTTAATTGCTTGCTCTTCTTGATGATTCCTTTCCACTGTTGTTCTTGAAATTGGGGTCATGTTTTTCTCCATGTCGAATATCTTTTAGTACTCTTTGCAAGGATGGTTTGGCATTCATGAAGTTCTTCAGTTCTTCTTTGTCATGAAAATATTTTATTTCTCCTTTGAATCTGAAGGAAAGTATGGCAGGGTACATCAGTCTTAGTGGGAAGCTGTTTTGTATCAGGATCTGTAATACTTTCCTCAAAGCTCTTCTCAGTTGGATGATTTGTGTTGAGAAGTGTGCCATGATTCTAATGGGATTTCCTTTATAGGTAATCTGCTTCTTTTCTCTAGCAGCTTTTAATATTCTGTTCTTTTATCAGAGATCTGGGGTCTTCACTATTATTTTTCTGGGTTTAGCTTTATTTTGGTTATGGTTAGATAGAGTTCTATATGCCTCATTTACTTGTATATCAGGTTCTATTTCCATGCTTGGGAAATTTTCTGCTATTATTTCTACAAATATTCATTTTATGTCATTTGTGTTGCCTCCTGATGTTTCATTGACTCCTAATAGTCGTACATTATTCCTGTTGTCCTCGTCTTGCCACTGTTGAATTGATTTCTCTTGGTTCCTTGTTTATTTTAAGAGATCCTTTCTTTCATGGACTGTAGCTGCCATGCTGTCCTCAAAATCTGAAATCTATCTTTGGCTTCATTCAAGCAGTATTGGCAGCTTTCAGTGGAAGTGTTGATTTCCTGGATATCTCTTTGAATCTGGTTCATGCATACTAAGTCATTTCTACATTTTTCATTTAACATTTCCATCCATTGTCTATGCTCTTCTTTTTTTATATGTTTCTTTTTTAGATGTGCTGAGCAGCTCTTTCAATATTATTGTCATTTCAATTTTTTACCTGAGAGATTATTTCTGATTTGATCTCTTCTATAGCCTGATGGAGTTGTTTCTTTACCTCCATTGAAATAATTTCAGCAGTTTCAGTTGTGTGTTTACTAAAATCTCCTACGTTGATGTCTCTTGTATTTGTTCTGAGTGGGGTGGAGTTCTGAGATTGTGTCTTACTCCTTTGTCTTGTCATGTTTGATACCAGATGCAGAAAGCTCAGACTCCCTTCCCTAGCAGCTCAGAAAAGGCCACTAATGTCCCTATCTTTCCTGGTGGTCAGGCTTGCCCCTCAGTGTCCACTGAGATGCACTACTTAGTCTGGGTTTTTCCTGCAGATGGTAAAATGTATCTAGCTATCCCAGGTCTCAGACATGGGCTGTGATGTCTGCTGATGGCAAACCATCTGATC
>NW_004955424.1:3577569-3595136 GCF_000276665.1 Chinchilla lanigera
TTGTGGACCACCTAATTTTGTGTCTCCGGTCAGTTCACGACATGCACAGGAGCCAGATATGGGCCACACAGCGGTGCCAGTAAAGCACAGACTCGAATCCTGCTGGTGACCTTTTAAAAGGGAATAAAATGAAGAATAACAGCCACCTCCTTATAAACATTTCAATAAGTTAGAAATTTGGATGCAATCTTGGTATTTGTGCTATTCTTGGTGGATAGATAGCCAAGTTCTGTGACTGACAAATAAATGAACTTCTTTGATTCAGATGCAGGGTTGATCAATGTGTACCCAGTCTTGTGTCCCCTTTACTCTGCCCCAAAATACTCTTGCTATCTTACTTTTGCATTTGATACCTACTGTGAATGCTTGAGGTCCTATTTTTCAGGTGTCCTATTATTCAGGTGTGCTATTACTCAGGTGTCTTATTATTTGTTTCTGTTTTCATTAAGTAGTACCTATGTCATATGCATCTGTCTCTTTCTCTTCCAATCTTTTCATCCTTAAATCATATTTTCAAGATAATCCTATATAATTAGTTGTATCCTGTAAATTTTAGAGAAGTAAATATGTTATAAGGAATTAAATTGGGTATTGTTACCAAAAATACAGTGTATTTACAGAGACAGAAAATGATATACTACCACCTAAAGAAACTAATCGATAAGGTCTGAATTTTGTATCATTTTCCATTAAATATGAAAAAAGAAGACATTGTAAACATATTAGTGAAATACTACATAATAAAATTGTTATTGTGTATGTGTGGGAAGGTATTTGTGGATATTATATCAATATTCAATATTCAGAATTCATCTAAGACAGAGGACAGTACTGAACTATGTAATTAAGGAACTTAAAATTTCAATGTAGAAATAAAATTGCAGAAAAGCTACCAAACTCAGTATACAATAAAATATGGGAACTTGCTTATGCAATAGAAAACTGAACTAAAACAAATATTAAACAAAAATTTAATAGTTAAAAGTGGTTTTTGAAATCTTCACTACTATGCTATTTACCCATACAAGGGAATGGTGAATTAATACATACATTAAAGTGAATGAACCTCTAAAGTCTTGGCCTAAGCAAAAGTAGCCAGAAATTTAGAGTGACATGCTTTTTTGGCTTATAAAATATTCTAGATTAGGTAAATTCTTAGGGGCAGAAAACATATTGGCAGTTTCCAGGAAAAGAGGTTAGGAAAAGGGGAGTGTCTATTGAATAGGCATAAGAGTTTCTTTCTTAAATGATGAAATGTTCTAGAATTTAATTGTGATTCTACAGTATTGTGAATGTACTAAATGTTGTTATTAGTGTATTCTTTGCTTTTAAGTGGATAATTTTGTTATGAGAATTTCATCTGTATTAAAAAAATTTAGATACATGTACACTTACATACTCATTCATATAATAGATTTTTCATGCATTTGATTCACGGCTTTCCTTTATAATCTGCTGCTGCTTCATTTCCTGAATCCTATCTATTTTAACTCATTGGTCTCTCCTGTGTTCATTACATGGTACTGGGAGGAATTCTTTCCTAAGGCTCTGACGCGCTAAGGCATTCTCATAATGCAATTTGACTTCAAAGGCTACATTTAATTTTTCTGTTTAATTTTGTCACCATCATTGTAATTGTCTGACTCCCTGTGAACATCTGCACCTTATCTATCAATGTACACTCTTTATTATACTAACAAAGTGTTTAAAAATCATATGCCTACTTACAAATCCTCAATCATTTGGTGAGTCAGGTCCTCCCTGGATCCTTGCTATAATCTTCAGTATGGAGTCCTTTTCATCAATTTCTACCTGCACATCTATCTGAAGCTTCTGTTACTTCTTTTGTGTTAACTTTAAGAAAATTGAGTTGCCAAATATGCACAGAAATATAGTGAAAATATATGTGATGGTTGCCCAGAAAAATATTGTTATATTGTACTTCCACCAGTTTATAAAGAACTTAAGATAGCTAAGGTTGAATCTTTTTTTTATAAATTTTTCCAATTCTTTTAGTTTTTCTCTGTTTACTAAGGACATGTATGAATATGTTATATGTAATTATTATGTATGTGCTCTTATATTTAGTACTTATATGAAACTAGTATAAAAACAGTGTTGGGAATTAAAAGTACAAACAGTTAAAATGAGATCATGATTTTGCAATTTGACTTTTACTAGTAAATGTGCTTTTGAATTATCAGTGTGTTTCAAATTCACTGCCTTTAACTACTGTAGCATCTTCCAAAATTGATATCACACATTATTTCTAGTTTACTTCATTAATAATACTTTAGATTATTCTGTATTGTCATTATAAGCAATGATAAAAGGACTAGCCTTATAAACATGAATACAGGATTACAGAAATACGTATCATCTAGATATATAATTGAAAGATGACGGAACCAACTACAAGCACAATTTCATGGATTTGGGGAAAGTTCTACCCACAGAAGTTTCCATACACATTTGTCTGTTTCTAGTCTCATTTTCATGTTGCACTATTACAGTTACTTTTCCTACAAGATTCTTCGATCATTATACTTTTAATACTTGGTCATTTTGAGCATATATTGAGCAAAACCTTATACTTCCCAAACATATTTTAATTCTAAAATTAACAATATTCTTCTAGGTGTTGTATTATATTTTACATTGCAGTGCTAATATTTCACATAGGATATGTGCACATAATCCTCTGCATTAGTGATATTAGCTTTTTAAAAAAAAACTTTTCTGTTAATGTCTTGTTTCTGTTTGCTGTCATGGTTATATTAATGTCAGAATGACTTGGGTGATGTTACTTCTTTTAAGATTTCTCTGAGTTATACAAATTATTATGTATCCATTTTTAAATCCAAGCGATGTTCAAAGCATGTACAGTTGCTGATGTTTTGGGGCTCTGTAAAATTCGTTACTTTTGTTGCACTTTGTATTTTGATGTTTAGGAACCACGTTAAGCATCTCCAGTGTATCCAGTCTTGTAAACTATGTGGGTCACATAATTTTATGTGGTAAAGATCAATGCTGTCATTTCTTACCTTTATTTATTTGTTTGCCTTTTCATATGTTCCATTTTCCTGAGCTACTATTTTCCCAATACCAGCTTTACACATGGATTCAACTTCCAAGCATTTATCAGCAGCATTCATTTACAGCCTCTGAAGGAATTAAAATTCCTACTTTGAGATTTAGATTTTCTTTTCTAAATTTGCCACCTGAAGCACAGTGATTGCTTTTTTTTAATAGGTTGTTAAATCTTTATACCTTATTTATTTGTCAATCCATTTACATATATTATAATCCATTTACAAATAGTATACTTTATCTTGGCAAAGCAAAATAGGACTATAACATCAAAGCAGTCTAGCATCTCATTTTTTTAAGCTTCCAAACATATCCTGATTTATTCCACTTTTCTTCAGTGAACTTCTAGCTACAATCTCTGTACCATTTCATAAAACACTGTCTGCCTCCTATTTCAGCCCACTTGTCCAGGCTCCCTTTCTGCCAAGATTCCCTCATTTACATTTCCTTTGTATCCTCGTCGTGAACTCTCCTCAGCGAACACAACATCACTGTACATCCTCTCCTTGCACACTATGGTGACTTCTTCCCACCTTTTATCTTATCCTTAAATATGTACATCCAATATCTTGTCTTCTATTAGCCATAACCAATTTAATTGTGTAATGTTTTTCCTGTGGCACCTTGCTTATTTCTAATGTATGGAATTTAATATATTTCACTGTAATTTTTGTTTCTATTTGTGTTTTTCTCATTAGGTTTATTTGCTTTAAAGAAAGAGCAATGATCAATCTATTGCTATCTATCTATCTAATCTATCTATCTCTTATCTATCTACCTATCTATATCTATTATAAATGTATGAGAAAAACTTGAAAAAATAGTGATTTGATGCAACGTTCTCCAGAATATTTTTTCTTTTTTTTTATCAAACAGCATATTGCTTTCCTTTCATAGCCATCTCTTTATCACTTCCTTAATCAGGCTTTCCACTTGGAGTTCACTTCATCCTGTTTTCAAGTTTATTTCCCACTGAATAGATTCAAGGTTATTTTTGTATGCTCGTTTTTAATCTCCCAGCTCAGCATTACAAGTCAACCAGAGCTGATAGCCGGCTCTAACTTATTGTCTTGGATTCACTCCAGAAACAGGTAATGATTAACACTCCATCCAGTGAAAGTCAATATCTCTACCCTGAACTTTTGAGCAATTGTCAGTTAAACAAGAGAAATGTATATACGCCAATTGTACAGAAAGAAAAATGCAGATTGTTCACAAAATGTTTATTTTCTATTTGAGAGAAAATGGTCAGTCATAATGTAGGACAAATTATGTGTTGTTACATTTACATATGAGCCACTTTGTTATTTTTACTACTCCCCAATATCTGATTAAAGAAATAGTGTTTTATAAACTCATCTAGATTCACAGGACTTACTCCCAAGACCAACTTATTTCCTCTGCCCATTTCTGATAATGTAAAGTGGATTCTTTACTAAAAGCCAGGAAATGTTGGCACATTTTCAAATAATTCCCCTTGCTGTATCCTAGAGCAGACACATTTTGCTTATTATATAGAAACAACTTATTACATTATATTTCAGTACAATTTTCAAGTACTAGATAGATGTCCTCACCCTGGCAACATTCAGCTACTGAAGACTTCTTGGTGAGAAAGTTATAGAGTCCACTGGCTGTGGGGTTTCATCATTGAGTGCCTCTTCACGAAAAAGAAATGCAAAGAAAAATAAAGATCAATAACAATAACAAAAAGGTTGGAGTATTTGCTTTGTTAAGGGTGCTATGATAGAAAACTTCCATACAAGCTCATATTCATTCCTCATCTTTATTTATATGAGTTAAGGCAATTCATATTTTAATTGTGAGACAGTTAAATCTCTCATTATGACAGTATTGTTTGCATGATCTCATAGACTCACAGATTTCAGGCTCTGAGGCAACCTGGAGCTGTTGAATGTCAAAAACTGCTCTTGTTACAGAATCTATGTCCTTTTCAAAGTTGATCTTCTAACGTTTTCAGAATTTTAAGAGTGTAGAAAAGATTTTGAAACATGCATGAGCGTTGTGAAGATTGTTTCTCTTCTTCTTATGAAAAGTTCAGTGTTATCATTTGACAAGTTCACTATTTCTACTTGAAAAGCTAGTGGAAAGTATAACCACTGACTGATGATGGGCCATAGTACTAAAGTTAAAGAGGGAGAGTATAAGTCTTCTAGGAGATTTATAGCTCCATTAAAAATATCTAAAATTTAATAGTGGTCATCATTTAGATAAGATTTTCCTGCATCTTGCAGAACTGTGTACTCTTTATCAAACACTTCTATTCATGACAAGGACTCTGTGCATTCATTGTCAACAACCAATTCATTTGGCCCACTAGACTGCAATCCTTCTATGCTTTCATCTTTGCTGCTAAAAATCCTACAGAGAAAACTATCAAAGTTTCCTTATTGTTGCTATTGATCTTTACTTTTCTTCCCATTTCTTCATGGAGAGGGACTCAATGATCGTTATTTAGAATTCCTGAAACCAAGTTTGACCCAAGTAATTTTTTACACTAAATGTTCAAATATTTGAATGTTTAAGTGACAATGAAATGAACAGATAAATCAGCTTTAGACATATGTTCTGTGCTCCCTGCTGCAGGATCCATCGGCGGATCTGCATTTCCCTTGTCACTGTCTTACATATGTTTCCATTATCCTATGGTCCCAGGTTGTATATAACTTATTACTCATGCCCCAGTTGATTTCTTGAAGCATAAAGCTGTGTAACATTTGGATGCCTTAATTAGATGCTCCCGTTTACTGGAAGAACAGTTTTAGTGTTTAAAATAGGAATCTGAAAAGGAAGCAAAACACGTATACGAAAATGGACTGACTGGGGAATTGGTTCTTTATTTGTATTAAAATTAAAGGAAGCAAAAAAAAAACCTTTATAGAAATAAAGCTAAATCTATAAATCAACCAATATGTGTTAACATTTTCATTCTGGAATTGGCAGTTTCTGCATTTACAATAACTGTATCTGTGAATTGATTCCAAACTATAGATTCAGTGAGTCATTAACTTTAGTTCTTTCTTTTTCACTACTTAAAAATATTTGAAGTCAAATGTCAAAAGCAGATTTAATGAATGTTGTACAAGGACTAAGTTCTGAGGATTACAATATCTAATCAAGTTTTGTATAAGCAATATTTTCCATGTGTAAAAATATTTGGACAGAAAATAATAAGACATAAAGCATGCAACAATCACAAAATGGTCAATATATAGTGAATACAGTGTATTCATATATAGTGTGCATATGTGTCTTTCTTTTTAGGTCTTAATATCTTTTCCAAGCAAACAGCAGGTTTAGGAAAATTAGGTACATTAGGAAAATCATGTAGAGAAAATAGTATAAAATGGACAACAAAATTCTCACAAGTTTTTATCTGTTTTGTTTTACAGCACTGGGGATGCAAACTAGGACCCTGCATCTGCAATGCAAGTGCTGTACCACTTATCTTCATCTCCTTCCCTTAGTACTTCGATTGGATGATTTTCAAGTTATTTTCTGATTCTAAAGTTGAATGGTGTGTTGGGTCCTGGGATTTTTGTTTGTTTGTTCACAAAAAGAACAATGAAATATATGAACAATCCATTTGTCCTTAAAATATAGGTGTCACCTAAACTAAATAGGTAATCTAGCCACTCGTAGTTGTAATTATTAATGAAAAGAAGGGCATCCTGTGAAGTTAGAAGTTGCTGAGAATATGTATGCTTTGTTTTCAACTATGTTGCTTCTATTTTTCAGTATTAAAGCAGAGATCTCTTAACTGCACTCAAGCTTAGGATAGGGAACATTCCCATTTCCAGTTTTTTGTTTTGAGACAAGATCTCACTATTGTAGTTCAGGCCAG
The DNA here is from genome assembly GCF_000276665.1 of Chinchilla lanigera. Taxonomy (NCBI): domain Eukaryota; kingdom Metazoa; phylum Chordata; class Mammalia; order Rodentia; family Chinchillidae; genus Chinchilla; species Chinchilla lanigera. Next base: position 3,584,525 of record NW_004955424.1, read on the forward strand.
CCTTAAACTCATGATGTAGCACAGGCTACCCTCAAACTCATGGAAATCCTTCTATCTCAGCCTTCCAAGTGCTGGGATTACAAGCTTAAGCCACTATGCCTGACACAAACTGAAGATATAGTCAAAATCTGAAGATATAGTTAAGCAATTTTTGTAATATATTTGGACCTCCTTTTGACTTCCATTAAAACATATTCAGATGAGTTCAATGCATGTACTAGAGTCAGTATAGAACTAAATTTTGCAGAGTGAAGAAATGGTGAAATGTATCCTTCTCTCTTTATTCTTTTATGTTTCCTTTTTGGGGTTTGAAGGCATAGGTTTATCTCTGTCTTTCACTTGGTTTTGTTTCCTGAGATTAAACAGCTGACAAAGGGGAATGTATGCACCATGAAAAAGAAAGAACCTGAACAGTATTGTCTCAGGACTTGAGAAGAAAGAAATAAAAGGAGATTCTTTAAGTTTCTTTTCACCCAAATTTTCATCTATATATTGTAACTTAGGGAGGTTTGTAAACTGGTGGCAATTCAGGCCCAATATAAATGTGCCTTTGATTGAAGTTAGGCTACATTATTTTCATTCAATAATTCCTTCAGGAGAAGAGCAAGAAAATTAATGGGATAAAAAATGCTAGTTAGTGGCCACACTCCTTTGTCACAAGTTGTTACTTACATTAGAGAGATCCCAGGAGAAGATAGTACATAAGTCAAGATGTGAAAAAATATCAAGAAGAGAGCCACGTGGAGGCTCAGAGAAACATTTTGCCAGGTAGGCATAACATCAAGTAGAAATTTCCAGACATTATGGTGTATTGGCATTTAAAAGAACAAAAAAGAGGGCAATATAGCTGAAGAGAAAGGCAACTAGCAGGAAGATTTAAAGAATGAAGTCAAAGAGTTACTCTGGAGCCAGAACATACAAGATAATAAAGACTTTACCAAAGCTCTCTTCCTTTGTGAATGAGGCTGGGAAACAATAAGGATCTCTGATCATAGGAGTGAGAGGGTATGGTTTAAGGTGTAGGGAATTATTCTTAGTCCTGTACAGAAAGTAGATGGTGGAGCTAAAGCACACAACCAGCAAGTATATTTGGGAGACTAAATATAATGGAACAGAACAAGGAAGGGTGACAGCAAGGAAAAGACATGGTGCATTTATACTGAAGTAAATAACATGAACACGATGACATATTTACCATGAGAAACTAGTGGAGTAGTATGGCCTTATTATTTATTATTCATTATTATTATTATTATTAGTAGTAGTAGTATTTGGAAATTTTCAAAGAGGGAAATTGAATTCAAAATTTCATAAATAAATGTTTTGTTTGAATTGCTTCTTAGAATCACATTAGCAGAGTTGAAGCTAAAATGTTAAGTGTTGTTTATTTATGAGAAACAATGGAACTGCAGGAAACCTTGTGGGAAGAGAGCACAGCAGTAATTCTATTGAAAGACTGAGTCTTATGTCTGCCAGTACTTATAGGTCAGGCATGTGAGGGAGCACCAACAAAGAGGACTGAGAAGAAGTGACAATGTGAGAGAAGGACAGAAAGGGAAACAGATAAAGCAGTGATAACCAGCTAAATGGATCATAGGTAGGTGAGAGATAGATGGTAGATACATGGATAGACAGACAGACAGACAGATAAGTAGGTAAAAACTGTTAAATGCTGCTGAATAATTTGTAAGAGAAAACGGAGACAATCGTCATTTTATTAGACAATGTGATAAATTTAGCATTGGTGAAATTGTTAAGCGACCTTAGCCTTGCTAAGGAAAAGAGCCTCAGTGGAGTTGGAAGAGTAACAAACGAAGACAGAAGGTCTTGATGTTTCCTTCATACAATTTTGCTATTAAGAGGAATAAGTTAATTCAATGTTGAAAGTAGAGAATTTATAAATACTGTGGTTCCATGCGTGAACCTGTGAGGTTTATACTGTAGGATTCTTGTGAGTTTGGCAAAAAAACCAAATTGTTGAAAGAAAGGAGATCTTGCTACATTTGATTCTGACCAAGTCATATGACTTTTTTGGTGTCCTGTCGGGCATGGACTACTTGACACTCTATTCAAGCGCATAAGCACATTTTTGGACTTCACACTCATTTGTTTGATTTAGGGATTAAAATCAAACAGGTTTAAAAAACAGGAAAGAGAACAGAGAAACAATTAAAAACTGAATCTTTCCATTGAACTCCTTCAGTAAATCCCAATGAAACATGGAGCTTCTGGCATATTCTGACATAAATCCAAACCTTAGGGAATGTCTTTCCTATTTCCTCATTATGTTATTAGAATATACAGTGATTTTAATTGTAAGCAGCAGTTGGTAAACAATTTTAAAACTGAGCCTGAGGGAACTGAAATAGTAGAGCTAAGAAATAAAACAAAATTAGAAAGAGCAGGGCTGCACATTAACATTCACAGAGATGAAATGTTTCCTTTGCAGTTAGAAAAAAAATCTTTTGGTCTGAGCTGATATTATTGTCCTGAATTTGGATATCAGGAAATCTGCATTCCAAATGAAAGATCATCAGTATTGCAATATGTTGCTAATAAAAAATAAACAAAACTAACAGGTTCTTTTAAATCTGTTGTGCAATATTTCCATATGGAATAAAGAAAGCAGTACTGTATTCAGAAGAGTACTGTAAAAGAAGAATTTGAGTGCAGAAACTCCTGCACTAAAGAGCCCTGAATGTGAATTATGTTTGGAAATGTTATTTGTGTTTAGCAAATTTATGCCTCTTATACTGCAGTTCAGATAGCATTATCAGTTTGTAGCTTCATATTTAGGGAATACTGGATTCTGTAATTCTTTATGCTCAATACTTTATCTGAATTGATTGCCACACTTAACATTTGAATGGAGAAATCAGAGAGGAAAATTTAAAATAATAATAAAAAGAAAAAGAATAAGAAGAAAAGACAATCCACTGCTAAACCAGGAGACTGGGGTCTGGGGAATAAAGCTGAAATCTGCTGATTGTAGAAATTCTAGTGAGGGTATTGCATACCATGCAAATTTTCTATACTAAAGTAATTGGACTGCCAATTATTTTTCTTCCTGAGTTAAAATGGATAATGCAAAAACTTTATTCTATCTTATGCATGTATTCATTTCAATAAAAATATAGTTGTTTCAGATGACTTCGTTTAAAATTTGGAAATATACACTTGAAAAAACACTATCTACAGAAATGCTCAGACTTTATCATACATTGTATAATGAATTCACGGTGGGCTCTACTTTCAAAGAACAAAATACAGTCGATCCTTTCTTTCCACATCTTTGGACTCAACCAAGCACAAAATGAATATATTTAGAAAAAAAAATCTTTGTTTTTAACATGTGCAGATGATTTTCTTATCATTATTCCCTAAACAACATAATGTAAGAACTACTTGCATAGTACTTATATTAAGTATTAGAAGCAATCTACAAATTATTTAAAGCACTTTGGGGGACATATACATGTTACATTCAAATACTGTACCATTTTACATAAGAGATCTGAGCATGTATAGACTTTAGTACTAATGGGAACTTGGAACTGGTCTTCTGCAGATACCAAGAAATGGTTGTACCATACATGTATTAGTTAACATCTGTCACTGAGACACAATATCCAATACCCACAGCTTAAAGGGCAGGTTTAATTTTGGGGTGATTCTGTCCAGTGCTAGCTGACTCCAAGACAGAAATAACATGGTGGAGGGCATGGTGGAGGCAAATTGCTCTCCTCATAGCAGCCAAGAAGCAGAGCAAGGAATGGTGCCAGAGGGGATATCGGACCAGAATCACCTATCAGGTTTTACTTACTGCCTTTTAAGGTTTTTCTAACCTGCATTTCCAAGCCTTTCCAAATTTCTCCACAAAACCAATTCCAAAAGCTTCTGTACTATAGGGTTAGATATAGTCACAGCCATAGCAACACTTCTGCAGTAAGTTTTTCTGTATTAGCTATTTTTCCTGTTACTAAGACATAATGTCCAGCCCTCAAAACTTGTTGTAGAGCAGGTTTAATTTGTTTTATGGTTTCAGGAGGTTCAGTCCATGATTAGGTAGGTCCAAGGCAGAAAAAATCTGATGGAAGCACACAGTTAAGGAAAACCTCACGGAAGCCAGGAAAGAAAACCAGGCTACCAGTACCACAGAGGAGCATGAGATGACTGTATAGTACTGAAGGCCGTGCCTCTGTGACCCATCCAGACACCTGTGGGAGCATGCTCTACTCCTAGGCCTTTCTTAATCCAATTAAATTGACATACAAGGGTTAATAGTCATAATACATATTTTATTGCAAATTCCTGTAGCTGAAAAGTGCTCATAGCAATGTAATTGAACCTCAATTTAGAGATAAGAAATCTATGCCCAGAAAATAATTGATTGCGTAGATCTATAGAAATTCTGAGTAAGTGGAAACCCATACCATAATATATTAGAGAAGCATTCTGATGACCTCATCTCATTGCTTTGGGTCTGAGGCAGGGGCAGACAACACAGTAGAGAGCATATTTTGGAGGAAACCTGACAGTAAAGCAGAATGGGTGCAGGTATGTGCCCAAATGCACTGGCAAAACATACCCTTCAAAGGCAGCTCCCCAGGTACCTACTTTCTCCAACTAGGACCCAATTCCTAGAGTTTCCACCATTTCCCAAAAGCACCACTAGCTTTGGACCTGAGCTTTTGTGGGACATCCCAGATCCAAAATTTGCACACTCCTCAAAGGCTAAATTCTCCTTGTCAGTCCTCTTGTTCTTCATAGAGCTTTCTCATTTGGATATACTGTACCATGTAAATGCCTCCTTGGTGTCTGTTTTAAGTGTAAGAGACAATCCAGGTTCCCCTTTTCATATCAGAATAAAGTTAAGCTATCTAAATATAAAAATTCCATTTTGGATGAAGTCCTATGACTTTGAAATTATACTTCCTTTCACTTTATTCTACACCTTACTAATAGTAACTCTTGTTATTTAAAGAAAATTCTTAGGATTCTCATTATACAGGATCTTTATACAACTCTTCTGTCTAAGCCAGTGGTCTGATAGAAGAATTATGTGTGCCATTTTCTGTCCTCTTTTTCAAGCCTCTGAACTATTTGTCATTTGGAATGTCTTCCACTTATTTTGTCTTTAGTCTATAAGCATAAATAAAGACCTTTTAAATGAGAAGAAACAGAAGCTACAACAAAGACGTCAACTAATATCATGTGCTTTGGCAGGGTATAAAGCCAGACAAAGGTGTGAGAAAGCTTTATGAAGAACAAGAGGACTGACAAGGAGAAGTTAGCATTTGAGGAGTGTGCAAAAATTTGGATCTGGGATGTCCCACAAAAGCTCAGGTCCAAAGCTAGTGGCGCTTTTGGGAAATGGTGGAAACTGTAGGAATTGGGCCCTAGTAGGAGAAAGTAGGTCCCTGGGGAACTGCCTTTGAAGGGTATGTTTTGCCAGTGCATTTGGGCACATACCTACACCCATTCCGCTTTACTGTCAGGTTTGCCCCAAAACATGCTCTCTACTATGTTGTCTGCCCCTGTCTCATGCCCAAAGCAATGAGGTGAGGTCACCAGGCTCTGAAACTTTTGAAATTTTGAACCAAAACAAATGTCTCTTTAAATTGATCTCATGTATTTCTCAAACAAAAGATGACTTACACAACTCCATCCCTATGTGTGTAAGTTGGTATAGGATAGGTAATAACCATTACAAAGCTGTCTAGAAACTTCCATGCTGGTCTTATCTGGATTTATGGAATTCCTTATACCTAACTTTTATGTCAGTGCAGTTCAGTTTCAATGTAGTTTGGGTTTTAATTGTCATACAATTCCATGACAGAGGAATATTTAGGAGCAAGTAGTATCTGGGAGTTTGAGGGAGGGAGTAAAGATAGGAGGTCTGGATAAAGGGAGGAGCATTGAGAAGTGTAATGAAGTAAAGAAGGAAAATAATGGAAGGACCAATGGGAGATACTAGATACAGAGGGAACTGGAAGAAAAGGGGATGCTCCACTGGATAAATGAGTCAAATTTTTTCATACTGAATTTCCTCAAATTGCTCATTAACTTTGGGCAATGAGTTTTTAGTGAAATGATTTTTGATGTAGATATTTTCCATAAAATTCAGCATGTACCAATGAAAACTGCTGCCTAATATGTATATGAAATCTTAATCCACTTTTAAAGACAATCTCCTGGATAATTTTGTTCAAGACAAATATTTCTGTTTGTTGAATATACTTTGCCATGCAGTTATAGGCAAAAGAATTGGGACTATAATTAAAGGAGCACCAGATTTTGTTTCCTGGAAAAGAAGACTTATATTTAGGACATCCTATGAGAGAGGTACCCTATGAGAGAGGCCAATATTTGGTTAAAAGTGACCCTGTGTGGGTTGTGACTAAGGCTCTCCATCTGAACTTTAATCACCTCTGCAGGCAAACAATGCACTGTCTGGGTAAAATGTCAAGTTGTCAGGACTAAACATAAAGATAGAAGAACCTCAGCCCAGCTTATTTATGAAAGGTAATGGTTTATTAAAATAGATATTTCTATAATAAGAACCTCACACTTGCCAGGTTGTGAAGCAGGGTTGAATAACAGGCATATAGAAAAACAAAAACCAAAAGATTAAACACCATGATCTGATGTCAAATAAGAACACAATATAAAATACACCTATCCAGGTAAGTACTGACATGGGATATTGACGGAAGGCAATAAGTACTGATGGAAGGCAAAGAACACCAATCCTAGACACAGTGTTGATTCACCACATTAATAAAAACTCAAGAGGTCATAAACCCCAAGGTAAAAGGAGCCTATCTTGCAGCCTACTTAGTTAAAGGCCAGTGTCCATGGTAATGCCTATGTCTTGATGGGACCTCCAGCACAACTGTGATGGTTCTACATGAAATGAAGTATACCCCAAACCTTACAGATAAAGGCAGTTTGTTTTTAGAAGTTGTAGCAGGGGAGTCAGTCCCTGTGATTCCACTTTGTCATAATTCCAAGGCAGAAACTAGAGTTGAAAAAGTTTATTATGACCAAAAAATGAGAGCTTTCTACATATTCTGACTGGAAGATGTTGGCATGGAGATTGTGGAGACATTCTCACCATAGGGGGTTCATTTTGTGTGATTGCTTTGGATCTTATTTGACTTTTGCTGGTTCATTCCCATTTGAAGATAGTGAGGAAAAAGATGAGCCACCAGTGATTGGCTAAATCTTGACCATGCTGGACCAATTGCTGTAAAAATTATAGTTTGAGTTCTGAGCAACTTACTGTTGAGTTTGTAGATCAGAGTTCTGTTGTATACACTAATCTTAACCACTAATCTTCCAGCCCACTTCAAGACAGCACAGATCTGGCTGGATATCACATGTAGCAGTGCATTTTGGTGATGTAGATCATTCAGATGAATGTCTCAACTGACAGCGTTCACCACAAAGTTCCTTCTAATCTTACAGTCTTTTCTTTGAATGTATGTTTATTCCAGCCTAACCTTTCACTTATATTTTCAGGAACTATTTTAAAACTAACTCTACTTGTTCACACTAAATTATCTAGAATTCAAGAATTGTCAAACAATGACATTCTAAAAGCACAACAGACCCGTATATAGTTAAGCGAGCCCCCTGCTATTTAAAACACTGGACACCAAGAGACATGAAATATCTTATCAAAATCTTAGAACCAAAATCAATTTGCTTGAGTTACTATGATGTTTTTATGGATTCCTATCCTAGTGTAGGACACATTACACTGCCCTTCCTAAAGTATAACTTTTGAAAAATTAATTAAGATAATTGTTAAGTAGTTTACTATTCATTATATGTTGGGAAAAATAAGATAAAAAGGATTGTTGAAGAGCATGTACAGTTGGGGCAATTTAAAAATGATAATATATATGTTTCTCCCAGAAGGGGGAAACCATAATATTTAGGTTAACATTTTTAGATAATTTTCTATAAAGACAAAAATTACAAGATAACAGATAATAATAAAACTGAGAGATTTAATCAAAATAAAATAATATCTGGGTATGCTCATTAAGTAACACTTACGATCTAGAAGCAACACTTCTGCTTCTTTGATTTTTAAAAAACCTTTTCCTTAACATTTTGTAAGTAGATACTAAGCCAGGAAGTTTACTTGCATGTTATTTTATTCTCAATAGTCATAGTACCTTTTTAAATTTCTCTACCGCAATTTTTTATCTATGGAATTAAAGTTGGTTTTTCTGTTCTTGTTATAATGGTTCCAGGATTCTGTTTTTTGATTTATATTATGCCTCTAAATATTGGGAATTTTTTTCTTTCTAGTCATCACTGATCTTTCTGATCTTTTCTGCTGTATATTCTGGGTTCTATCATATGACCTTATCTAGTTTAGTTCTGTGTTTTGAGGAAAAATAAAACAAAAGAAAAGAAGCTATTTCATGGATTGTTTGGGGAGCATCACCTTTATATCCTTAATCAATACATATTTTTCAGAGATGAGTTTTGAGCGCAGAGTTTGCCTGTGGAATCCAACTCTTTGAGCCTTAGTGGGAAATCACGTACTCTGAAAGAATCACAGGTTTCTAAATGAGGGCACACTTTTTAAAAGTTTTCTAATTGTTTTAAAATTATAGAAACTACAATATAAGCAAATGGGAAAAGATAAGGACCATGATCTCTGAGACTGTTACATATTTAACATTTGCAATTATGTGGCCCCATAGGCTGCCATAAACTACACGTGGTTATTGAGCAGTTGAAATGAGGCAAATAGGGATGGAGCAGTGATGTAGGTATAAAACAAATGTAACTTGATTTTGAAGACCAACTAATAGAAAATAATGTCAAGTATCTCATTAATAATTTTAATTTACTGGAGTGATAAAATAATGATACTTTATATGTTGAATAAATTACAATGCAACATTAAAATCAATTAACTAATTTTATTTACTTTTTAAATGTGTATAATAAAAAAGTTAATTACTAGTTTCACAGTTTGGTTTGAGATTTATCCCTTTAAGCAGGATAATCTATAAACATAAAATAAATGTGTATTAAGAATGCATAAAGCAAAAAAAAAAAAAGAATGCATAAAGCAAAAAATCACAAAGCAAGATGACATGTAAATTGACTCAAACTTTAAAAGTAAATAATTGTAGCAATTTATTAAGGATCCAAAATGACATGAAAATTATAACAATCTCTAAAATTTGAATAAAATATTTCTTTAAGTGTTTCACATTTAATATTTTCTGCTATGAACTCTATGAAGCTTTAAATATAAAAAAGAACAACAGGACATTTCTAAAGGGTAAACACTGTATATATGCCTACCTTTAGTAAAGCAAAGAACAGTGGGCTTTGGTTTAGTAGAATGAGAAATTTCCTGGAAGCTGCAACTCACAGTCCTTCTCCTTGTCATTCCTTTCCTCCTCCAATAAAGTGAAAACAAGTGTCCAAGCTGGTATTCATCCAAAGTGTGCCAGGAAGTGTATCAGCACCAGTTCGCAGTGGCCTGGCCTTTGTAGACGGGATGAGGCTGCATGGATACAAACGTTAAATATTATAAGTATCATCTTTGTGAATTCCTATCAGATGTGTGAAAATAAAATAATAACCCTTTAAAATGTTTTCAGTGTACAGATAATAACAATAATCATGCAGATAGTGCATGCTAAAGAATCAATCTGTTTTAAATACTGCAGATTTCAAAACTGACAAGATAAATTATAGTACCTGAAAAATCTGGACCAGAGGCTGAATGACAATGAAGGCTGCTCAGATTTTGCATTATTTCATTGAGATTTGGAGAAAAGGATTAAATACAGATCTTGAATATGATATTAAGTACAAAATCTAATTTCAATAGTTTATGACATAATTTTCACATCTCCTAAATAGTACCCATTGTTTCAATATAACATGTCAAAAATTCTTTTTTGCCATAAAATATCATAGTTGATGAAAATGCCACACTGAAGAGAAATAATTTCCTTGATGATTCATTGAATGTCTGTATTCTAGAAAAACTAATTTGGCTACATTGAAGAGAAAGCATGGAAGTCTGGAGATTGTGGCTCTCCAAACATATTTGTAAAGTTTCTGATCATGTATATTCTAAAACCATGACAGAGCATGAAGCCTTTGCACTATAGGGATGGAGATGCATGCTAAGTAATCATGGTCATATTGCACCCAAGGCTCACTAGACAGGTGAGTTTAGGAAACCAGCTGTGTTGGTTTTGGGGGATATTTTGCAAGAGAGAGCAATATAATACAGGACACATATTGTCTTGGTTACCTTTCTCTCCTTGCTGGGACAAAATATCTGATGACCAAAATTAAGGAAGGAAAGGTTTATTTCATTTACAGTTTGTGGAGGTTTCAATCCGTACTTGGCAGATTATAAGGCAGAGTGGCACATGGCAGAGGGCTGCATCTCAGGGCGGCAGCACACAGCTAAGCAACAACCACACATCAGCGTGGAATGGGGGATTAATGCCCCAAGCACTCTTTTCCTGTCCCTTACATATGCAAACTATCCACCCCAGGGTGGGTGTAGCTCTCACACCCACAATCATTCAACTCTAATAGCCTGCCCCAAGGT
>NW_004955424.1:3596818-3602574 GCF_000276665.1 Chinchilla lanigera
TGGAATGGGGGATTAATGCCCCAAGCACCCTTTTCCTCTCCCTTACATATGCAAACTATCCACCCCAGGGCGGGTGTAGCTCTCACACCCACAATCATTCAACTCTAATAGCCTGCCCCAAGGTTGCATGAGGCTTTGGAGGGGACACACAGACATAAACCATAACACATATTTTACATGATTATTTATAACAGTCACCTAAAGAAGATATACAAAAGAGTGCAGGAAATCTGTCCATATACTGTAGACCAAGAATCCAGCTGAGGGCCTGGATCCCATGATAATATCCTGCATGAGTCCAGTTTAAGACTCCAGAGCTCATGACAATGCCTACCACAAGTGTACCTGGAGGCCCAGAGCCCATAAAAACATCTCATTCAGGCCTGTTTCACTGATCTGCATTGAGAAGGCCCAAAGGTCAGTGGTGGAATCTAAGAAGTCTGTGCCAGTGGGATGAAGTATCTGTGCTAGCAGGCTGAGGGATCGGCACTGGAGCCAGGAAGTGATGTTCCAGGTAAGAACCAGAGCACAGCCATCCTCAGCAATAGTGAGGTCCCGAGCTCCTCCAGTGATCAAGATGGTCGAGTTCCCATCAGGGAAGCCAGTGCAGCAGGCTTCTCCAGGAAACCTGCAGTGCACCATCTTCCCTTCTGGAATAGTAATAATTCTATTCATGCCCACTTTTATTCACATTTTTCTATGTTATGCATTCGATAATATAGAAGTTTCAACTCTTGTGCATAGATGATAACCATATAGACATGAGTATGATAGTTTACTGACTAAGAGGAGATTATATTGTATTGTAGGAAATAAACATAGACATGAATAAAAACAATGATAATAATTACTATTAATACTACAAAGATACACACCAGATATTATGGTTACACAGAGGGTATAGGAAAGGATTGCAAAGAAATGGCATCTGACGTGATAGAAGTTGTACAGCAGGGAAGGCAGGTCACTTCCCACATAGGATGGAAGATGAGCTGGTGGTATTAATAGAACGAGCTGATGTTTCTGGGAAGAGCAGGTGATTTAATCACATGTCTAGTCAATAAATATTGTTGACCATCAGTTGCCAGGAACTCTTTTAGATGATGGACTCTTAAGATTACAAAATTAGGTTTACATTTTTTAAAAGATTTACCATCTATACCTTTTATAAGATTATCTCTATTTGTAGCATTTCCCAGATGCTGTGGTATTTCTGCCAACTTTCCCTTACAGCATAGCATTGAAAGCATATATCAACTCCCAAGCTCTATGAGGGTTGAACTTAGATTTGAAGCTCTTTTCAAAAGTAAACTAAAGATATGCCAAGATAATCACTCATTTTAAACTGTTCATTGAAAGAGTGAAGAAAATGCAAGATGTTTAGGTGTTTACAGCAGAGACAGTAGCATCCATAAACTCCATCACTGTATTAGTTGACTATGACTGATGTATGAATTTACCAACCTGATGACATAAAGCAATGCTAATTTATCATTTTATAATTCTGTAAGTCAAAAATTCAATAGCAGTCTCACTGGGATTAAGTAAAGATATCATCAGAGCAGTGTTTTCTCTGAAGGACCTGGAAAAAAAATGTTTGCCTTCCTTCAATATTACTGTACTTAATTTTGAGGTTCATTGTCCCTTCCTTGAATCTCATCAATCTCATGTTTTCATAATAGCATCTGAGATTATTTCTCTGGTCCTTTTGATTATGTTAGATCAGTGCAATGTGTCTAGGATATTTTCTCATCCATGATTTTTACTTACATTGACATATTTCATTTTACTATGTCAGATAATAAATTCACAGATTCTCGAAGTTTTGATAAGGGCACTTGTAATTATCATTACTAAGCCCAGTATGATCTACCACTTATCCCACAGCCATCTCACATGTGAAATAAATTTATCATATCCTAAAGATGTCAGTCAATGATAGCACCAACTCTGGATCTAAAAATTTCATTTTAATATCATTAACCAAATACACATAATTCTCATTACCTAAATAAATCAGGTATAGATGAAACTCTGGTCATGAATCATCCTGGGACAAAATTTCTCTCCATCTATAAACTTGGGAAAATGAAAAATTAGGTTATCATATCCCAACTTGTCATACCCAGAATACAGTGTGGTAACTAAGTTGTTGTACCCAAAATACAATGTTGTAATTAGTATAAGGCATCAGATATACAGTCACATTTAAAAGGGAGAAACTTGAAGGGAAATTTGCTGGCAGTCTATTGCAATCTTCAAAATCTAACAGAACAAACTCCTTAAGGTTTTTAAGCCTGGTAAAATCTTTTACACCTCAGATCTCTGCTTTCTGGGAAATACAGTCTTTGTCAGGAATGTTTGAAGAATAGTGCATGTATATTATAACGTTATAAAAACATCATGGATCATTTGTGTATCTTATAAAGATTCATTTCACCAGTCAAGAAGCTTCTCCATAGATCTTTTCCAAATATGATGAAAACAATATGCTTTCTTATCTTTTCCAGTTTCTAGAGATTGATTTTATTCCTTGACTTCTGACCTTTTCTTTTCCATTTTCAAAATCAACAATGGCTAGCTAAGATTCTTCCTTAAATCTTACCATTCTTACATCATTTGTATCATCATTGTATCATCATTTTCTTTCTTTGACTTTTCTGAATTCACCTCACATTAGAGACCACTTTGATTACACTGGAACCAGTCAGAACATAAAAGTTAGTGTCTATAATTGAAGATGAGCTGAGTTAATGCTATGTGCAAACTTCTGCTCCCTTATTATTAATATAATATAATCACAGGTTCTTAGTATTAGGATATGAATATCTAACAATGTTTATGATTCTGCCTGCTACATTACTTATTAAGTTTAAAACTATAAGCAAGTAATTGAGTGCAATTTTAATTCATATATTTGGGAGGATCTGACTTGGATAATAGTATGTGCACAAACCAAGTGATGTTTCTATACATAAATGTAACTTTATGAAATGGTAAATGACACAGCAACACAATACAACTGTTTCTTGACACAAAACACTATAAACTAGGCATCATGTTTATTATAGGAATTAAAATTCTTGCTCTTGGGATTCCCATTCATTGCTGGTTGGAGTAGACTAGTGTAGTCATTGCTGAGACTAAATTATTGGTGCCTGAAAACTTTTTTATAGGTATGTTATATGATAATAGAACTTCTATTCCAAGAACATAAAACAAGTAAATTCTTACTTTAGTCCATAAATGCCATGTACAAGGATACTTCCTGCAGTGTTATTTATGTGGCTGAGAGCTGTAAGTAACCTCGGTTGCCATTGTGAAATAGAATAGATAAAAATGTGATAAATAAAGTGCTTATGTAAAAGAACGGTGGAGAAATTAACAACGGGATCTTTTAGATGTGAATAAAATAAAGCCAGGTTAAAAAGAAATTCTGCCAAGAGAAACATGCTGCCATAAAGTACAATGTAAGTAATATAAATATCAATACATAACCAAAACAGTATACATTTTGTAAACATGTAAAAGCCACAACAAACACATTCACATGATTGTTTATAGAATAAAGTATGACATTATCTTTTTTTACTTTCCTTGTCACTTTGATAGAACACTGGAAAACTACACTTTAAAGGAGGAGAGGTTTATTTGGACTCATATTTCTAGAGGGTTCCGTCTATAGTGGGCTGGCTCTCCTGCAGGAAGGGCATGGTGGCAGGGTCTAGAGGAGGGAAGCCACTCACTTTATGGCATCCAGGAAGCAGAGAGGGCATGGAGAAGCTAGAAAGAGATAGATACTTCCCGGTCTCACGGCGGCCAGTGATCTACCTCCAACCACGCCTTACTTCCTAACAGCTCTCAGCTGTTCAACTCTTAGTGTATATACATCCATGGGTGAGTGTAGTGCCCTGTGATCCAGTCACCTTCCAGAAGCCATGCCTCTGAGTACAGGAGAGTTTGGGAAGACACTGTAGATCTCAACTATAACACTGAATGACATCCCACAGTACCTGAGGCACCCACCTCCCCAAAAAACAATTAGTGTGAAGGAACAGGGAGGGAATTTGACAAGGAAAGAAAAAAATAGAAAAAGCATTCTTGAGCAGAGGGGCTTTGAAGCCTTTGGCAGATGAAAACAACTAGAAGTGAAGGGAAATGGTTTTACAAAAATGGATATATAAAATAGTCCTGATTTTATTTAAGGACAGATAGATATTTTATGTTTTGTGGACAATGGGTTCTCTATTCCAACTATGTAGGCAGTCATTCCTAATGTTACTCTATCCTATAAAACTTCCTTTATAGATATCAGAATCTATGTATGAAATGTTACTTTTTTATATTTGTGTTTAATATTTTGGAAAATGTAAAATTATTATTCTGTGGGCCATACCAAAACAGAAACTGGATCAGATACATCCTACTATCTTGCCAGTTCTTCCTATAGTAATAAATTAACCACTTCCATCAATTTGACTGGAACATTAATTTCCTGTTGAATTGAAATATTTACTCAGAAATTATTGACAATATTATTTAAATTACCTCAAAAATTTAACTGAAAATAATTATTGTATATAATTCTAGATGATTATACTCATTGCAACCAAAAATATTTGCTAATTTATGTATACATATACATAGTAGCTTCTGTTACTCTTTCTTTTGTTATTTCTAAGGATTAAACAAGGGCTACTCTTTTGATAATAGACCTAGGATATAAAAATCTTTTGTTTTCTCAACCTGGTTTATATAGCATAGATTTTACCTGTATTTCTCTGTAGGAACTGAGCTCTAGGAACCTATTATAAATCGTTTTCCAGAGATGGCAGCAATACATTTTAGACCAAAATCTTTGTTTTTAGGTCTTTATAAAATGGAGAGAAACTGTCAACTTTAATGAAATGTATCTTGGGTTTTTACAAGCCCCTAGGTGAGGGCTTACACCAGACTAATCATACCAGGTCCTTACCTACAGGGAACTTTTGATAAAGTTCCTCAGGTTATTTCAATCTGTGGTCTGATCCAGTAGCATTGTTGGTTAAATCTCTATTTTGTCTATATAAAGTTGTATCCATGATCATAATCTGAGAAGTTTGAAGGTAAATAATTTTCATATTGCAGAAAGGCAAAGCCTTTGCTACTCTCTCAAATATGTGATGAGAAATGTTATCAAGAAGATTATGCATATGGAAAGATAGATAGATAGATAGATAGATAGATAGATAGATAGATAGATAGATAAACCTTCAACTTTAATCTCAAAATAGGGGATGTTTTTAACTGCATTTGAAAAGAACTAAATGAATATTGAGTTTATGCTCCTCTTATGGCATTTTACCATCTAATTCTTTACAGAGTCTACCTTTTTAAAATTAGAGACTCTCATAACCTTAACCAGCTGCTGATGTATGTAGTTGCATATTTGTATTTACATCATAATGTGAAATTGACAACATTATGAATTTAAGAGTAATATAGACCTTGTATAGTTCCAGGTAAGAGTTTATACTGTGTGCATAATTGTGTGTGTGTGTGTGTTTCTGTGTCTGTGTGTGTATGATTCTGTGTATAGACATATTTTAGAATTATGTCTATGCACAGAGGCATACATTTATATATTTAGAATTATATATAATTTTATGTATATAGACATAATTCTATATATATTATTTATTTAGAATTATGTAATTATCTGAAGAATGTCTTACATATTCATTCATATGGATTTATAGAGTCATAATGTTCATTGA
>NW_004955424.1:3603662-3604553 GCF_000276665.1 Chinchilla lanigera
TTCCTTCTCAGGAATGGAGATCTCCTCAGCCTTATCTTTGCAGTCCAAAGCATTACTGGAGCTTCCTCTCTGACCAAACTCACAACATTTTAAATCATCCTGCTGGGCTCTTTTTTCTTGATCCTCAATATAAATCTGGCTAAAAGCCCCCAACAGTAGCCATGCCACTGCCCCAACGTTCGGCTGCCTTGAAATTTCTTTTGCCAGATTAGTCAGTCTGCTGCCGCCCTTAATCTCAGTCTTAGGCAAAGTCTCTGGACATGAGCAAAATGCAGACAAACTTTCTGCCAAGCCATAGCACACATCATCTGGAGTCCAACAACCAATGCAGTCCTTCTTCCCAGCAGAAACCTCCCAAACCTGGTCTTTACTGGCAAGATTTCTATCAGCCTTCTGGTCTGAGCTCTGACCAGAATCTCCCAAACAGAACAGCTGAAGGTGCTCGAGCTCTACTCTCTCAGGCGACAACTCCGATCCTTCCCAAACTCTTCCCAAAAGCCATTTCCCAAGGCTCTTGAACCACATGGTCAGGTATAGTCACAGCAAAGACCCCACTCCTCTGGTACCAAATTCTGTCTTGGTTACCTTTCTCTCATTGCTGGGACAAAATATCTGATAATCAAAATTAAGGAAGGAAAGATTTATTTCACTTACAGTTTGTGGAGGTTTCAGTCCGTACTTGGCAGATTATAAGGCAGAGTGGCACATGGCAGAGGGCTGCATCTCAGGGCGGCAGCACACAGCTAAGCAACAACCACACACCAGGGTGGAATGGGGGATTAATGCCCCAAGCACCCTTTTCCTCTCCCTTACATATGCAAACTATCCACCCCAGGGCGGGTGTAGCTCTCACACCCACAATCATTCAACTCTAATAGCCTGCCCCAAGGT
>NW_004955424.1:3610329-3637471 GCF_000276665.1 Chinchilla lanigera
TGAGGTATATATGTATATGGAGAGAAATAGGAAGGGAGAGAAAGGGAGGAGAGAGAGGGAGGAAAAGAGAAAGAGGGAGAGTGAGTGAGAGAGAGAGAAAGACAGAGAGAGAAAGAGAGAGAGAGAAAGAGAAAGAGAGAGAAAGAGAGAGAGAGAAGGAGAGAGAGAGAGAGAGAGAGAGAGGAGCATAGTTTTCACTACCTAATAAAGTGCTTGGGAACCCTTAGTGTTGTTTGCCATCTGTTCCTCTAAAAACAAAAACAAACAGGAGAAAGGCAAAGGAGAAGGACTGCTATTTAAGATATTGTTATTCAAATATCCACGTATAGATTAAATTAAATTATGTGAAAACTGCACCAAACTCATACTTCTCGTGTCAAGTATAATGGCCTAAACTGAATTTTGTTTAGCAGGAAATCTCAGAGATACACTTGAAAAATTACAATTTGCCTTGCTTCTGTACTTAAGGCAAAATGTCAAGGGTGATTTTCACTCAAGTAAATCATGTGTATTCTTACTTGAACCTTGAAAATTTTTACTTTGTTGTAATTGTCACGGAATTTACTTTTTCTTGCTCCTCCTAACTAGTCACCTGACTACTAGGGTTAAGTTCCTACTTTACTCTTTAAGAATATCGTAAATTTAGAAGTGGTCATTTCTATACCAATTTCAACACCTAGAGAAGACTCTTTTTTACATAGAGTAGAGCTCATCGCTGGATAGAAGACTGAATTAAGGTCAGAACTGACATATTAGAAAGGCTGATGATGAGAAAGATTCCAGGTTCTCAATAATCAGTTGTGAAATTCCGTCTTTTTGTCTCTGTGTAATCTAGAACTCCCTGCTAAATAAGAGAATTGTTTCTGGATCCCATAGGTACTTATTTTTGCCTATTTCAGCAAAACATTCCCATACTTGATATCACAAATATTGCAGTTTTAAAAAGAATTTCTTTAAACAGCAAGCTCTATGAATAGAAAAGAAGCACACATGTAAAGCTTCTGTTTTCTTCTTTCTGTTGTCTTTAGTCCTTAGTGTTTAGAAAAAATGTTCTTTATCTTTTAGTCTTTGTAGTGTGCAAATAATTGATACATCAATTTAATCTTCAGGGGCTGGGCATTTAGCTCAGCGGCCCAGCACCTGCCTGGCAAGCACAAGGCTGTGAGTTCAATTTCCGGTACCAGGAAAAAACAAACAAACAAACAAAAAAACCCAAAACAACAACAACAAAAATTTAATCTTCAGTGGAAATGATTGCAACCCCTTTTTACTAAATGATTTTGTTGAGTACCTACCACATGCAGTATTGACTTACTTAATGTCTTTTTTTTTTTTTAACCAAAATGTCTAATTTCACATCTTATTACTGATATAAACTTCTGAAAGTGGGATCATCCTTTACTGTTTGGAGAAGTAAAATTCCACATTTGTTTGTTTTATGTGCAATCTTATTTGAAAAGAAAGAGATTCATTCAGTGACTCTCTAGGACATTATTTCTTTCTAAGGATTCAACTGCTGTTAGGAATAAAAAAATCTCTCTAAGTACAAAATAAACATTTTTTTGTTTGTTTGTAGTTAGCTCGAGAAAAGATCACCATTCAGACAGGCTGAATAAACACAGCTGGGCCATGGAGAAAACAATTAGTGAAGATAAATTTGACCTGAAGAGAAAATCATCTTGTCTTTTGCTTTTCAATATTTGAAAAGTGTTTTATAACTAATAATTAAAATGCCCTTAGGGTAGTACATTTAATTTTCTTTCATAGATGGAAGAAATGCAGCTTCCTTGGTTTGTAGGAAGTAGTAACTTTGCATTTCTGAAAGATTTTTAGTGTGACATGATTTTCTTTGGTAATTACTAAAATGCCAAGTGCTTTATAGGCTGCTTTCCCTGAGAGAGTTGCAAGGCATTCTTTTATGTATTTTCACAGTGTCATTTCATTTACTCCTCAAAACAAAGTAAGACAGACTTTTATGCTTAAAAAAAATCAATAGACCTTCTAGGCAGTTTACAGAAAAGATGTACCCTGAGCTTACCACAGCTGCTCATTTTTAACATAGAGGAACCACAATTAGCACAATATCATGAAGTAAAGTTGATGCTTTTATATTAGGGCTCACGCTTTCTGTCATACTTTATGTGGGTTTTGAAAAAAATATAATGCAAAATAATTTTCCTGCCCTAAATTTGCCCTGTATTCCTCTTACTCATCCCTCTAGAAAATCCTCTGCAGATCTTCTCTACTTTCTGTAGCTTTGTTTTTGTCTGCAATACATCATATTTGGAACTGTACAGTATGTAGTCTTTTGTATCAACTTCTTTCACTTATCCAATATTCATTTAAGATTCTTCTGGGTTTTTCTATCATATTTTGATTCATTTTATTTATAGCTAATATCCCATTATTTGAATGTAGTACAGTATACTTATCAATTCATATGATAAAGGATATCTAAGTTACATATAATCTTCAGCAAAGTTGAGATAATTTGTTTATATTATTGCTTAAATTTATGTGAACATAGTTTTCAAATCATTTGGGTAAATACTTAGGAAGGTAATTGGTAGATTTTATGTAAACCTGTATTTAGCTTTGTAAGAAACTCTCAAACTCTTTTCCAAAGTGGCTGTAAGTTTAATTTCCACAAGCAGTGAATAGTAGTTACTGTGTGCCACACTGGGGTTAGAATTTAATGTTCAGAGGTTTTGGATGCAGCCATTTTAATAGGTGCATAGTGCTATCTAATTATTATAAGAGTTAATTTTTTTAATCTATGAGGGAACTGAAATGAGGGCTGTGGATCCAGTGATCTGGTTACTGAATTTTTTCTCTGATACTTTCAAACTGTGTTCTTTCACAAGATCTTTAAAATGCTGTGACATAGTTTATTCACTTATAAATAAGTTCGGTGATATTGCCTACTTCATAAGGTTATTTCAAGCAGGATGAATTAATTTCTTTAAAGTGCCTTGGAATTCCTGTCATGTTATAAGTATTCACGAATGTTAGCTTTTATCACTGGCGTAGTACCATTAATTTTAGAGATGAGGAAAAAAAGCTAAGTACTTTGGCCAAATTTATTGGTGCAACCAGGATTTAATTTCAAGTCTGCCTCCCAAGATTATATTCTTTCCAATATTCTTTGAAGCTTCTGAAGTTGAAAATGACATTGTTCCCTTTTACAACATTTCTTGGCATATGCAGTCAAGTGTGAAGCAATTAAATTATGTATAGCTATGCATTTACCCGGAGCTCAAGTTGCCTAAAAAGATGAAGGTTACAGAATGTATCTTTGGGGCCACTACTCCCTTTTTCTTCCTATCCTGTTTCTCCCATATGTTATGAGTTGTATTTCTCATTCCTCTTATCATTTCTATGCTGGCTAAGCAGGAAGCTCTGTTGCTTCTCTACTTTCATCCAAATGTTTAATGCATCTATTAAAACATCACCGAAGATCCCATAAACCAGTGTTTATATTGGTGTTTAGTCAATGTTTTCATTGTAAGAAGGTTTATAATAGAAAATAATGCCACTGCTCTGCATATATTTGAAGCTAATTGATTCTAGGGTGGTTTCAGAAGTTTAAAGGGCATTTGCAATGCATACAGAAGATTACCTAAGAAGCTGAATACAGATCTCAATTCTCCTTTAATCAGTGTACCTGTCCATCCTCCACCAAACATCAGCCACTTGAAACATATATTTGAATAAATGATTAAATGGGTAGCATGGGGTGTGGGACTGCCAACTTAGCAGGAATATATTAAATCAATCACACACAGTAACAAAGTGCATCTTTCTTCTGAAAGTAAACTTAAGAGTGGACTGTGTGTTTGAGAACAGCTTCTCTTGCTCTGAGCAGCTTGGAAAAATGTTTGAATTATAAGACTCCAAAGGTTGACATCGAGGACTGTTCATCTTGTCCCATCATCAGTGTTGATGTCCTTTTATATTCCCAAATGTCATAGAAAAGTTAAAATATTTCAACCTATGTTACTGTAATTTATTTTCTGTTCCTTAAAATAGCCAACATTAATTTAGAATGAAGTGTGTATTACTTACATTTCTATAAATGCTCTTACCAAAGATCTGGAGCTTATCCCATCAGAAAACATAATTTTGTGCTGCTGTTGCTGTTGCTGCTCCTCGAGAAGAAATCTCAACTACGTAGTATAGCTACCTGGTTTGTTATAGCTAGAAATCTGCAAACTCATTTTCCAATTTTCTCAGTGGTTTTATGACCATTTTAATAAATTATTTCAATGTGTGATATGGTAATTGATATATGTACAATATTACAATATGTAAAGCAGCTTGCTTACAACCTAAAAAGGCACAATCCCTTGTTTTATAACATTTTCATTCACATGTGTGTGAACACTTATGTGTGACTTCTGAATTTCACCTTCCTTGTTTTTAACTGAGGCCTTCTAGTTTACTTCTTGGTTTTTTTTTTTTGTTGTTTTTTTTTTTTATTTTGTTTTTCTTCTAGTACCAGCAATCAAACTCATGACCTTGCATTTGCCAGGCAGGCACTTTGCTGCTGAGCTAAATCCCCAGACCCTAGTTTACTTCTATAGCACTTGTAACAACCTCCTTAAGTTTGTCTTTAACTCTTTTACTATGCTTAGGTTTAGAAAAAGATATAAAATGCTTATAAATCCCACACTAAAGAAGCTGAATAAATAATTTCTATACTCCATAATTTAGTCTACGTGATCATGAAATTAGTAGTCTCAAGATAGTTTTTGAATGTCCAGTTAAGAGCTTGGACATTAAAGAATTTGAACCCTTAGAAAATGTGTTATTTTTTAAACAGAAGATGATGATTTGAATTACAATTTTCTTACTTATGAGTTTGGATAGAATGATTACATACTTTGCTATATGTTTGTGAATACTATTATTTCTGAGATTTTACTTGCTTTAATATTCTGTGAAATAGAGCATATATAGAACATGTTTTGATAATCTAAGCATTGTTGAAACACCCAAGGAAGATAATATGTGACATTCCCCCATACACTATAATAAACCACTCAAATGTTGTGTCTTTACCTTTTCATGTAGCTGACCCTCTTTTAGAACTCTGAGGTTATCTTCTCAATATTATTACTTGATGTATTATTAAACAAGTTATCACACAGTATTGAGTTTAGTTAGTACTCATAATTTTCCCTTTGCTTTGGTCATTTCCAAAAAATTTCAGTGGACCCTGCAATACTAGAAGAAAAAGACAAGGTCACATTTTCTCTCTTTCCTCATTTCCTCCCACTTGATTATGGATTAATGAGCCCATGAATATTGGATGCTGGCTATAGTTATGTTTTGCTAAGTGGCCTAGCCCACTGAATAAATCATATAAAATTATACCAGTTTAGGTGCTCAGGAAGGAACAGAGAAAACACATTCCTCTTTGACTAATACCTTTTTCTAGTTGATCCTTGACCATTATAACATTTGCTAGTCCTGTGACCGCTGCTGTGAGCATCTATTGTTGGGCCGATGTTCTGCAGAATCTGGCTGTGATTATATCTTCCTGTCAGTTCCACTCCTTTGATCACTATAATATAAAAGTGACTTTCTAAGAGTTAGTATATAGCCAAAACAAAAATTGTAAGTTTCATAAACTTGAGTCTTAGCATTTTGGGTTTTTTTGTGGCTTTGTTTTGTTTTCCATGCTGATCAGGGTGATGGGAATATGTTCTCTTCATATACACCAATTCTGTGCTATAATCGAAAGAAATATTTCGGTATGTAGATCGAAAAATAACGTGAAAATTTGTGTGATATAGAAAAAAGACATGAGTAGTTTTTGTGGATGTGACACTGTGAGTCGGACATATGGGAATGTGGAAACAGTTAAAGAAAGAATGGATTTGGAATTCTCCACATGGTCGAGGGTTTATCTTCACAGCACTTAAGGCATGTGATATGAAAACTTTCTTTCCATAAATATTTAGCTTTTTAGTTTCTAATCCTCTTTAGCAATTTTTCCTACTCATCCAAATGTCACGTGTGACATCTGTCTTCTCATTCAAACGTGATTCCGCAGCACAGCTGCTTTAAAATATTTGGCTACTTGGAGAAGGTGTAAAAGTTAACGGCTTACTTAACATCCCGGGGCTGTTAGAAGCCTTGACTCTAGTGAGACTTACCTCTGAAAGGTGTTCTCGCCTACTCTCCTCACAAAAGCCGAGATTTCATTTTCTTTGTAAAGTTGCCTTAACATAATGCTCTTGAAAATATTATGCTTTGACCTTGATAGTTCAGCTCCTCTTACAAATATTGCAGTGAAAAAGTTTGTTTTATATTAAATCGCTCTGGATTTTTCTCTTACCACCTGATACATTTAAAGACATTTTTTCCTTGTAGTGGTGGGAATGAAACCCAAGGCCTTGTTCATAGTAGGTGAGCAATGCATCACTGAAATACATGGCTTGGCTCCAATTTATGGCTTTTATTCAATCATTTAACCTAATATTATTTAGGGTAATCAGTGTCCCAAGTTTTGAGTTTCTTTCCATTACTCCAACTCATCTCATGTGCTACATAACAATCCCCATGTGTGACACATCCAATCTGTGCATGCATGCACAGCAAGCATTCTATCTCACCATGACACATCCATATCACCCTCTGAGTGGTGCACAGAACACTGAGAGTTCCTTCTGAGTTTCTGAGCCTAGAGCTAATTTAGGCAAATTTAGAGACAGTCAGTTAGTAGTCATGCAAATTGACAATATCCCTCAATACCACTAAATGTTATATAATTGAAACTCTCTAAGGCAACAGACTATTGGCACTCTTACTTTAGACCTCACACTAATGAAATATCATATGACTTTCAATTAATGTTCCCTGCATTACTGAATAAATTAAGATCAAGTAATGTATTCAAATGGTTATTAATCCAAATAAGTTCAAAGTAGAGGGAGAGAGAGACTAAGTAATAAGGAAATAGGTTGTTTAAAGTGAATAAAAAGAAAGTAGATCATTTTAAATTTGGATAGAAAGTAATCTCTACAAAAATCCTTAAACTTTCAGAGCTCAGCTAAAGCTATAATTTGTAGATTTCCCATGAGGCCAAAGGAATAGAAGGATTTATTAGGTTGTGACCCAGCAAGGACTATCTTGAGGTCTAAATTATATTTATTTTTTAAGAAGCTACCGAAGTAAAATTGTAGATTTATATGTTTTCTTTTTAACCCAATATAATCTCTTTAATTTTTTTTTAATCCCAATGATTGACATAGGTGTTTTATCTTGCTTCTCAATCCATAAAATGTTGGAAAGCAATTTTCACGCTTGCTGGATCTTCATGTTTTGGCTTTTCTCTTCCTCTATATAAAGAGATCAGTTCCTGCCCAAATGATTAAGCAGTGATTGCTGCTGAGACTGTGGGAAGAAGAGTTACGTGAGGATGAATGCTCTGACACAGAGTATTCAGGTGTGGATGAAAACAAGACCAGCTTTCTAAGGAGGCCTGCAGTCTACCTGCCAACTGTATTCCAGTTATACCAGTACCTTTCCAATGTCTTGAACATGAAAGAGGATACACTACTTTGATTAGATTTTTAGAAGGAACTTGATAGAAAGCACATGATATGTGCCACATTGTTTAAAGTATGGTATAAACGATGGACTCCCGTTAGCTTTTTACTAGCACTCTTTACACATGAACAAGACAAAATATTCCAGTGGCTCCCTCTCTCTAGTAAATGTGGATGTACAAGATTTAAATATCTGCTGTGCAATGTTCCTGGGTATTTTACTAAATAAAACAAGATTTTTTAAAAAGTAGATGTTGCCTAGTTACACAAACCCTTTGGTTCATTTTTAGAAATTAATGGATCTTGAATTTCTGATCAGTTCAAAATTTTATGATTAAAAATATACTAATAACCTAAGGGAATAAAACACATTTTTGATGGATTGCTCTTTCATAAAAAGATATCCTGCATAATTAAATATAATGGACACAATCTTTTTTTACAATATTTGAACTGTTTAGTTATTTTATACCTTGAAGTTCTGTTACTGCATTGAAAATTGTACAGCATTGATTAGTTTTGGCTCCTAGTAATTATTTCTTTCTATACTCATAAAGAATTCATCAATATGTTTCAATTAGCAATAATCGCGCCTCGGATAAACCTCATTGGCTACGATACTGCCACTGCGCAAAGCTCATCAATATGTTTCAGAGGCAGAGAGAATAACATGAAGAGCCAACTACAGTGCCTGGATTGCCACTTGGGTACCAAGATTTAGCCTGTTTAACTTCTGTTCCATCATGTATAAAATGGGGCTACCAATTGTCTTAATCACTTTTCTTGCCACTGTGACACAAAACGCAGCATCCACAATTTAAGGCGGAAGGTTTATTTGGGATTACCCTAGAGTCCAGAGTTAGCTGGCTCCAAGACAGAACAGTATGGCAAAGGGGCAGAATAAAAGTTGCTTATGTCATGTCATGAGAGTGAGGAAGAAGAGAGAAGGGTGAAGCTAAGGAGGGAAATATGTCCTTCCAGGTCACACCTCCAGAACCCCTTGTCAAATTAGCCCCCACTCTCCAACAGCAAGTCAGCTAGTGCCTTAAAGGTCCAATCATATTGCAGACACTGTTCAAAGAGAATGAAAACCTTTAGGGAGATTATCTAAATCACAGCACTTCTCCCCTGGCCTCCAAGACTCACACACAACTCCTTCTGCAAAATACA
This sequence comes from Chinchilla lanigera, assembly GCF_000276665.1. Lineage (NCBI taxonomy): Eukaryota > Metazoa > Chordata > Mammalia > Rodentia > Chinchillidae > Chinchilla > Chinchilla lanigera. The sequence continues at coordinate 3,619,056 of NW_004955424.1, forward strand.
TTTAGTTTATCTCTAAGAGTTGCCAAGTTTCAACAGTTTCAGCACTGCTAAACGTCCAAGTCCAAAGTCTTCTCTGATACTTAAGGCAATTTCTCAGTTGTGAGCACCTGCAGAAATCAAAAGGAATGTTAAACTCCTGGCAACATAGATTTTCACAGGGTAAACATTCCTATTGCAAAAGACAGAAATAGAGGGATAAAAAGGATTTGGACTAAAGCAAGACCAAAGCCTTGCAGGTAAGCATTACATTTTGTAGCTCCATGTCCAGCACCCGGGGCTGAAGGAGGTGATGAACTCCAAAGGGCTTGGGTAATCCAATCTGTTCAGCATTGCAGGTTGTACCTCTCGTGACCTCCCTCTTGGAATGGCTTTGTTCACTCCCTGTGGCTTTTCTTAGTAGATTTTTCATGTTTCTGATTTCTCCAACTTCCTTGGAAGCTAAATTTTGGAAAAAGCCCAACTACCCAAGAAGATTAATGGGTAAAGAAGATATGATTTTTTTATACTACTCAGCCATAAAGAATCGAGACTTTTGTAGTTAAACAGATACATCTTGAGACATACTCTTAAGTGAAATAAATTGGACACACTTGTGTAAACATAATATTGTTTCTCTTGTGTGAGAAACTTAAAATGTAATGAGGACCAAGATACATAATACACATTGTGAAGGGGCTGGGGATTTAGCTCAGCAGCAAAAGCACCTGCCTGGCAAGCGCAAGGTCATGAGTTTGATTCCTGGTACTGGAAGAAAAACAAAACAAAAAAACAAAAAACAAAAAACAAAACATTGTGAAACAGGAAAAAAAATGTTCAAATGTGAAGGGGAGCTGGGGGAGGGGAAAAGAAGGAAGGGAAGATAAAAAGTGGTATAAGAAGGAAAAAATGGAACCAAAACATTTGTAAAGAAGGAGGTAAAGAGGGGATAAAGGGTGTGGAGGGGAATAGGAATGGGAAATAAAGAAGAATCAAGTTATATCATGTACAGGTACAAATACCCTATGATGAGTCTGATCATTATATATATCTAAAATGTATCAATAAACTTAAATAATTAAAAAAATTACAGTAAATGCTAATAAATTAATAAAGATAAAAATATTATATTGGGTAGGAACATACAGCAATATAATAGGTGACTAATAGTTGTTCAATTCTAGAATTCTATGATCTTTGATTAATGTATTTAAATTAAACAAACAGTAAACTATTCAGTGGTTATAATTAAACATATTGTTATAATTAAACTATTCACTGGTTATAACTAAATGACAAAGAAGGTGGCAAGTATTTTCAACTTCATATTTTCAAATCATGACCACTTAATTAATTATTATCCTTTGTGATTTCTAGTCAGGGTTTTCTTTGCAGAGCCAATCCAACAACAAAATGCAATCATGAACTAAAAGCGTAGACCTAACTATTTTTGCAAGTGACATCCTGAGTGAATGATTTGTCAGATTTCTACTTTCTTAACTACACTTGGCTGACAATTTGTGGTGGACTGATAACTGGTGGTCCACTTATAACACTCAGCTAAAGTGAGTAAGCATGGTGCTGAGTGGGAGAGGTCCACCTGAGGTATGTTACCAACAGCCTAAGAGGCAGACTTGGAGAAGAAGAAAGCCTTTTGAACTAAAAAGGCTGTTGGGAACTGAATAAGGCTGTTGGGAGCTGGTAGAAACTGTAAGGAGCTATTAGCTTTTTTGGAGGAGCTCGTCATGCTGGCTTTCCTCATGAGCTTGGCTGTTTTCATCCTCCAAGGAGCTCAGGACTTCTTGGCCCTGAGAATAGCTTCAGTTCACTTTGGGAGCTCCAGTCCTCACTTTGAGCATTGCTTCCTGGCTCCAAAGGGGAAGATGGTGCACTGCCAGCCTCTCAGAGATGGGAACTCTGCTGTCCTGATCATTGGAGGAGCTCGAGACTTCAATGTTGCTGAGGATGGCTGTGGTACCTTTCAAGGGGGCTCTGGTTCTTACTTTGAGTGTCGCTTCCTGGCTCCTGTGTGTAGCCCTCAGCTTGCTAACACAGCTCCTTAATCCCACTGGCACAGACTTATTAGGTTCCATTGCTGTGGAATCTAATAAGTCTGTGGGTTTCCCAGTGCAGATCCATGAAACAGGCCCTCATGAGATATTGTTATGGGCTCTAGGCCTCCAGTTGAACTCGTGGGAGGCACTGTTGTGGTCTCTAGGTCTTCAGCTGGAGTCATGCAGGATGTTTCCGTGGGATCCAGGCCCTCAGCTGGATTCTTTGGTATTTAGTGTGGACAGATTTCCTGCACTCTCTTGTATATGATTCTTCGGGTGACTATTATAAATAATCTTATAAAATATGCAGTCTGCATTATATTGTCCCCCTTGCAAAATAAGCCCCCAAATGGTGACACAAGTAAATATATAGTAGCCATCCTTTTAGAAATAATCTCGACTAATTGATCCAAAATGAGTCTGTACCTTGGGAACAATTTTGGAATGAACTACTATCTACCACAGAGCTATCTCTTGCCTGTCATCATTTAGAATTTTAGTACAAACTTTGCTATATTGCTGTTTATTGATTGCAAGATTAGTTTGGAAGGGAAGAGCTTTGAGTCTATTGTGATAGTTCTCATTTGGAATCCCACTAGATCCCACCAGTACTCTGTACTTAAATGAAAACACAATTGCCCCAAACCCATTTTTTTTAAATGTCCATTTACTCGTGTAAGAAAAATATACATTTACCATACAAAATTTGAAAAATTTGAGAATAAATTGATTTGATAGTTAATTTTTATTCACAACATGCAATTATTTCTACGGGCAGGTCAGTGAAATTCTTCACATGTTCAAAATGCTAAGATAATTTTGATGTCATCAGAGTGGAATAAAAACCCCAAAATTTAGTAATCTTGTTTTTCTCCTACTATGGGTGTTGCTGGAAGCTGAATGTCTTACTTTTTCACAATAGTAGTAAGAATAAGGTCTTTTTCTGAGCATAATGTAGTAAAAAGATATTTAGACCTGGAATGCAAGAATTTGGAAATGTGAGTACTTCAAAGCGTGTCAACGTTACAGTTGCACGTACAGTGATCTCCCACAGATATATCATGGAAGCAGGTTACAATGACACACTTAATGATATTGTCCATATCTTCACATTATAATGATCATGTTTCTGAACTTAAAACATAAAGCAAAGCCTTACCTCTATGAACATGTCTGCCTTAATGTTATTTCAGAACTACATAATATCCAGCCTGAATGACAACTACAAATATGTTTCGCATGGTGAATTTTGCATTTCACTAAGTTCCATGGCACCAAAGTTGATAATAAAGAGAAATATTCATCTTTGTCTTCTACATAAGTGAAACACTCCAAGACTCCAGGGCCTCTCCATATTCATTGTATCTTGCCTCCTGTCCACTCTCTGAAGGACTCTTTATCTGTTTCTGGACTAATTCCACATCCAACTTCCAGCTTGATTTCTTCACACTGGAAAATTTGTTTATAATGCCTTATTAATTCTCTTTCATTTTGCCACATTGTCTGTGAATATTATTTTGACATCTTCCTAGAATTACATAGCTTGTAACCTTTCATGTTTGTTATTCTTTCAAAACCCTTTTAATAGGACATGTTTACAATGCATAATGGAAACGTTGTTTAAGGGGCATGTGTACACATCCTCTTATTATTTCCACTTCCCTTTCCCCACTCTTTTCTCCTCTCTCCATCTCTAGACACCCTTCCAATATCCAAAAGGTTAGCTCTTGTATTTGCTAATAGACTGTAAACTTTTTAATGAAATAATAGATAATACACATAAGAAACCCCAGATCATGTGGAAAAATATGCACAGAACAAGTTTCAGGGTTTTAACAGATTGTGTGAACACATGTTAGTCTATCAAAATATCCCACTTTGTCTTTTATGACCAAATGATCCCTCTTGATGTTTCCTTCATAAGACATTTTCTTTGTCTTCTAATCTTAACCCTAATCTTAAGAGTTTAGAGCCTGGCATGAGGGTGCATGCCTGTAATGCTAGCACTTGGGAGGCTGAGGCAGGAGGATCATCTTGAGTTCTGGGCTAAGTAACAAGACTCTGTCTCCAAAAAGAAAATCAGTTTAATGGTGACAAATTCTGGTAACCACTGAAAGAAAATTGTAAATGATAAAATGGACTTTATTTGAAATAAAATAATACTGAAGTGTCATAAATCATCAATGAATTTTTCCCAGAATGCGCTCCGTATTAGACTACACATTTCACATGATGTGTTTCTATAGAAGTTACTCTAAAAACTGCTAGAGTATTTCCAATATAGTAAAATGAATTGATGTTAGCTTTAGAAGACAAAGATGCGGACAATCTATAGATGCAAGAACATCTGCTATAATACACAAAAATAGAGTAGCAATCAATGTAGTTCATGTTAAGTAAAATATATGTCATATAGGTTTTAATTCTCCCCTACTCCGTGTATGAATGGCAATGGTAATTTTTATAGCATGTTCTGATCCATTTTATCATTCTAAGTGTCAATCCTCTACTGATTTCAGGGATCAATTATTCTACCCATTGGGAAAGGAGATGGGGAGATGTTTCTTGAATCAAAATCAAGGGCTTAATCATGATTACTTTCCCCTGCTTATTCCAAATATATCATTAGCCACCACTCACTAAAAGGCAGAAAGAGGAAACAAAAGATTTTGCCCCATTTTGGCAGTGTTTCCTATCTCTGTAAGGGTCGCTCCATCTCCCCATTTTAGTCAGATAGAATTTTCATGAGATGGTCTCAGCATGACTTCTAGTACACATACACAGTAAGAGGAAATATTCAGTATATTATTCACAAGATAAGCAGCAAAAGTAAATGGTTTAAATCACTTTGATCTTTATACAGAGATAATGTCCATCTTACCCAATTTCAAAATAACCCAGTGTGTTTTACTGTCGCATCTCACTGTAATATCCATAAAACACACTTAATAGTAGGCAAAGGTCATATCCTTTGTGAAATGCAGCATTCTTTTACTTTTGCTTCTAGAAAGTCCAATAATGTAAGTAAGAGTACTTTCATATACTTTTACTTGCAACAGATGGTTCATAATCCATTCAGTGAAAGAAATGCAGTGACCTGTGTCCAAAAACTAACAATGAAAACCTTTGAGTTTCTTTAGATGTTTTGCCAGAAGGACAGAACCAAGCAGAATGTGCTTGGCGTACTTTATCTTAATTAGAAATCCAAATGCAAACTCCTCAAGGACATCTTGTGCATTTACATCTTTCTGTTATGGATATAAGTCAAAATATTCAAGAAAATTTCTGTGCTTCAGTAAGGTAACTGGTTTCTTACAGATTTTAGTAAACAATTGGTGCAACAAAATCTCAAAAATTAATCCAGGTTCCTGCCAACCAAAAAAGGAAAAGACCCAAATTTTTCATTTTGAAAGATAAACTCGAGGCTTTTACAGGTAAATAGACACAATTAGAGACCATACTCATAAATGAAATAAATCAGACCTGCGTGTGTAAACAACATATTATCTCACTAGTGTAAGAACCTGAAAGAATGAATAAAATCTAGGAGGTGCAATAGATTTTGTGAAAGGGAAGGAAACTGCTTAAAAGGAAAGTACAACAGAGATGAGGGAAAAGAGAAAAGAAAGAAAGCAGGGAAAAATATATTTATATGTATACACAGTATAGCTAAGATAGTTGTACTACTGATTTCTATTGCTTTATTAAAAGGAACAGTTAATGTTTAATTGTTTGATCAATCTTACATGCCTATTTTTGTTTATCTGAGTAAGCAATTTGAAGATATCAATAGGTATCCAACAACCGTTGTTAATTTCCTATCACCGTGTCTGAAATTCTGTATTTCTTGTCTTGTTCTTGTGTTATTCTGTAAATGCATGTGTGTTTGTTAATATGTTTTCATTGTTTTATCTTTAAAATAAACAAAGAAAGAGAAAGTACATATGGGAGTGAATCTTATCTTCCAGGATATTTGGCAGGACCTTTCACAGGTTACTACCACAGTCCTACATCAGTTGTAAACCCATCACCATGTCTAATGGTACCTGTATTTTAAGCAGGTTTTAGTGTATGAACTGTTAATTTCAACTCCCACAGAAAAAACCTATTAGAAATGATACAGAGTTTCACTCACCAAGATGGTTAGAATTTGCCAGTGGTTGTACATTGCATATTGTTGTCTTCAAATTAGTTGTTCAGATTAACAGATATAAGCATGTAAAATTGATCAAAAAGAGAAAAAAATTAGGTATCAACTGTTCCTTTCAATAAACTATTAGACCTCAGCAATACAGTTATCCAAGCTATCCTTCTTTCTTTCTTCTACTCCGGGAAAGTTTCTTCACAGGCAGCCATTTCAGCCAAAGACATGATGCCTTCCAAGAACAATTCGAAGATGTTGAGTGATTAAAGATGAAAGTTTGGAAGCCAAACACAATGAGAATCCATGCTGTTTTTAGAGTGGATAATAACCATGAATAAAAGATTACAGAGAATTGAAGTCTGATCTAGCTCTATAACTATGAGCTAGAGGAATACAATAAGAATTTATAAAAGAGGCAGAGATATGGCTAAAATGATAATTGGGAAAATAAATATAATAAGATAGTAGGAGAGAAGAGGCCAAGAACAAAGAATTCCTTATTAAGTCTCTACAGATAACCAAGCAGAGCAAAACTAAAGGAAAAAGCTGAAAAGCAACTGCTCGTAAGAGCTGCAGAAAATAGGAAAAAGTTCCAGTATTTTCTTCTCAAAATAAGGCTGGCAGGGATTTCATATCCTTTACATTCTTATTATGTTTATAATCTTAATTGAAAACTATTGCTCTCTCTCTCCCTCACTCTATGGCATTAAACTCATCACCACTTTAAATGTATTCTAAAAATAATTACATGATATAGGATCGAGTGAGAAAAAACAGCTATAGGGAATATTTCATAATCTCCCTTGACAACTATTTTCATCTTGAAACAGAACTCTATGTACTTTCTTAGATTATGCTTCTCACCCAGGAACCGTATAAAAATTCAATTTCTCATTCATGATTGCTTCCCATTTATACCCCTATAGAGTTCAATGTGGAATATTCCTTGCTAAAAATTAAATATTTTCCCTACAAATAAACAGAATTAAATTCAGAAAATGTCTCTATTTCACAGATTTTTTTCCTTCGAGTACCAAAAAATAGCCATCCCCATATTTTGTTGTCAATAATAAGACTAGATTTGGTGTTTTCAGGTTGTAAAAGTGTTTATTTTCTAAAAGCATCAGAACATACTATAATCATTTCCTGCAGAGACCCGGAGAGCAAACTGTGGGAGTGGAATACAATCTCAAGCTGTTCTTGCTTTGTACCCAACTTCCAAGTACTCAAAAATTGAGAATTTCAATTCCTAGGATACAGGCTTTGTTCCTTTTCATTCATATACTTTCTCTTTCAATGTTGTTAGCTATTTAGGACATTTCATGTGAATAGAATAACATGACACATGGTCATTTCTGATTAATATCTTGTGATTAATGTATATTCAAGATTTACCCCTGCTGTAGCACGTGTCAGTATTGATTTTGTTGGTTGAATAATATTTCATTTTGTGGATAATGACACTTTACCCATTCTTGGATTTGGGGATATTTGGATTATTTACAACTTTTTATTGTGATTAGCAATGCTGCTCTGAATTTTATTCACAAGTTTTCATTTGCACAAGAGTGTTCATTTATTTTGAGTGTGAACTTAGTAGTGAACTTGCTTGAGCAAATGATAATTAGGTCTTTGCAGGAGTATAAGACTTTTTTTTTCCAAAGAAGCTGTAACATTTACATTTCTACTAGCAATGAATTTGCCTAAACCTTTGCAAATTTGGGTTATTTTTTGTCTTTCCAGTCTTAAGCATGATATGTGTACAAAGTGGTATCCCAGTATGGTTTTGATTTGCAGTCCCTTAATAAATAAGGATTGACTATTTTCATGTGTGTTTTGTCCTTTTGCATGTCTTGTTTGGAGGACTATTTAGATACTTTGCCTAAGTTTTAATTGAGTTATCTGTCATTCATTATTTAGTTGTTAGTAAACTTTTTAGTATTCTATAAAAGTTTTCTATGAAATGTGTGATTTATCAATAATTTTCCCTTGAGTAGCTTCTTCTGTTCTTTTTTCAGTTTAATGCATGTATTATGGTTTAATGGAATACCATGTGATGCCTCAGTACATATACATAATATGTAATGTTAAAATCAGACCAATCCTGCACATTTTTTCAAGTCATTTATCCATGACTAAAGCATTGAAAAGCATTGATTGTATCCTTTTAAGATATATACATATCATCTGTAATAATCCTACTTTCAATAACACACCAGAACTTCATACTGCTATGTAATTGTAACTTAATATTTATTAATAAAATATCCCTATTGCTTCTTGTGCTCAAGTTACTCTAGCCCTTAGTTTCCACCATACTCTAAAATTCTATAATAACAACATTTTTAATATTCAGTATAAAAATGAGATCATGTAAAGCATGTCATTCTGTGCCTGGTTGATGTCAATTGACATGATCTCTAGTTCCATCCATATAATCACAGATAACAAGATTCCATTTTTTAATGCTGGAGAGCATTCCCTTGTATGTATATTTCACACTTTTACCTGTTCATCAGGTAAAAGTGTGAAAGATAGTTAGATTGTTTCTAATTATAGGTTATTGTAAATAGTGTTGTAATAATCATGGAAAAGCAGATGTCTCTTTGACAGATTGGTTTTAATTTATTAGCAAATATAACCAGTTGTGTGATTGCTGTTTCAAAGATATTTTTCTTTTTAATTTTTGAGTGGTTTTTGTACTGTTTTCCATAATAGTTACACTAATTTATCTTTCCACCAACAGCATTCAAGAGTTCCCTTTTCTCTTTGGACCACCTTTATAGACTGTATTTCATTTACTTATAATATGAACTTTCATTTTTTTTCCCCTTATGATAATTTCAGGATTGGTTTCTTTCTATTTTTCTCTGGTTTCTTGAGATACTGATAGCCTTTGTATTTGAGCTCTCTAGTTTTTTTTTATGTAGGTTTATATTGCTAAAAACATTCTTCTCAGTAATGCTTTTGCTTAACTTTTGTTTCTGGTTTCTCTACTACCATTTTCATTTCTTTCAATACATTTAAAATTTTCTTCATTATTTTTTCCATGATCTTTTGTGAATGACTCAAATTACCCATCACTGAGAGACAATAACCAACATACACAATTTAGAGTCAGTTAATTTAGCTTCCAGTTTCAGCGAATTGAGTTCATGGTTAGCGGGACCCAGGTAGAAATATTGTGACATAATAATATATTAGAATAAAGCAGTTTAGTTTGTGGTAGCTAGAAAGAAGTGCAGGGGAACAGTGTCAGGAAATAAAGGATCAGGGATTAGCAAGCTAGAGACACCAAGGTCACACCCTCCTGACCCACCAAGACAAACCCAGAAATGTGCTCCATTAATTCCCTTGGCAACTTTCAAGCCAATCAAGTTATCACAATGATCTGTGATCACCACATTCTACTGCTTGTCAAAATAATACCCAAATATATCTCCTTGAACCACTTGTAATCTCCAAACACAAGTTCACAAGTATTTCCACCTAATATGTTACAACTATCTTGTATAGAACTGAAAAAGCAATAATCTCTTTTCCAAAGTCTCAACAATGCCAGCACTGTCAAATTGTCCAAGTCAAAATCTTTTCTGAAACTTAGAGCAAACTCTTACCTGTGAAAATCAAAACAAAGTTATATTGTGGTTCATGATACACTTTCTCATTTCCAAAGGGAGAACCTGGAAAATAGAAAATAATTAAACCAAATAGAATTGTAACCCAGTACAGAAACATTAAGTTCTTTAGCTCCATGCCCAGCAACCAGGATATACGGTGTTGAAATATGTATTGTAAAGGAGTTGTGGGATCTAGCTCATATGGCTTTGCTGGTTGCAGCTCACGTGGCTCCTGTCTTCAGCTGGTGCCCCCCACATTTGGCAGCTTTCCTCTGAAGCTATTCCAGGTGAATGCCAGGTGTTTCCACTGCACCTTTGGCTTTATTCCCACAGTGTTAGGCATTACTATTTCAGGGTCTCCTTGCCTGGCATCCAAGTCCCTAAACCCACAATGCTTACTTTCTGCATGTGGTTAAAACCAGTGTCACCTGGATTATGCCAAAATCTTTTGCAACATTAATGGTAGCCAGAATTTTTTTAACCGTGCTTCTAGTGACTTATGAGTGCCTAGATGACTGAGCACGGTGAAAAGTATTCCGGAAAAATAATTCCCTGCAAGGACCTTCTTTTTTTTTTTTGATACAGAGAATCAAACTCAGAACCTTGTCCTTGCCAGGCAGGAACTGTGCCACTGAGCTATATCCCTGGCAAGGACCTTCTACAGCAATGGTTTCAGTGACTCTCTTAAATGAAATACTGACACTTTACACCCTTAAGCTTGTGATTGGCCTTGAGATGCCCTGAAGGCATCTTTCTTCATGTCTTTGTACAAAGTATTAGTTCTAGTTTTATATGGCTCCTTTTAGATCAACATTTAAGATTATCAAATTTTTCTGCTCTGCTTTCTGCTCACAATTCTCACAAACCCCAAAGCAACAAGTATTACTCAGGTCACAGCTTGAATTTTGGCTGTGTTGAGATGTCCTCCACTAAATCAATTAATCCACCATCCTTAATCTCAGTCAATGATAGTCTTAGAAAAATATGGACTTTTTTTTTTTTTGTAAGAGCATTTTAAGCATGGGTTCTAGTCTTCTCGCAGAAGAATCTCATTCTCAGCTAAAAGCTATGGAGCCTTACTTTACTGTCCATGTTCTTATCATCATTTTAGTCTTCTGAGCCCTTTCTAGGGTCACACATCAAGCTCTACTTACAACATTCTAAGGCTTCTATAGTTGAAACCTTTCAACTTCTATAGTTGAAACCTTCAACTTCTATAGTTGAAACCTTTCTAAACTGAGATTGAATATATACTTGTACCTGACCCTGAAATTTCATTTTTATGTCCACTTAGTCAATAGAAACTATTGCAAACTCTAGAAGAAACTTAAAGTTTCTATTGCAGTGTTTCTAAAGGTAGCACATTCAAACAGCTGAATTGTAATGAAGATGCACATGTCAACACACATACCCATGCATATTGTATTGTATCTATAGTGGAATTTTTTATAACACTCAAAATTAGTATTCTAGTCCCATAAATATCTAATTTTAAAAAGCAAGATAGAGGGAAAAAAGCTAGTCACAATGGCATTTTTAATGTCCTGCAAACAGGTACATAATAATTACATTTCTGTAGGGGACTGGTACATGTACATAACACATTTCAATTCCCTTCCTTCCCCCTTTCTCTATTTCCCTATTATTTTTCCAGTATCAGATTCATTTATTTAACTTAGAATATCGTATCACCTGCCTGGAAACTGTGAGGTCCTGAGTGAAATTCCCACTACCCTCTCAAATCTTATAAAGTTAAACATTATATATATGGATTAGATATCATACTAATAGGCCAAATAACATATAAAACACATAAGATAATTGTAACAAACTAAATTCTTCCTTTAGATATCTTTTCCACACTGCTCCATAAGGTCAGAAATCACAATGGACTCACAGAGCATGAAAGCTCAAAGAGACAAAACAAGGAGAAGATAAATATCTTACATTTACACTGTAGTAAACCTGAGTGATGACAGTGCTAAGGGCCATACTTTCTACTCAAATCACAACATTGTGCAAACATAAAAACAACATAATGGTTTCCTAACAAACACAAATTATCAAGAGATTCTATCACATCTTCCCTTCAACGGTTACCTTTCTGTGTAGTCAAACATTTACACAGGAAATGCTGACATAAAAGGAAATGGAAAGAAAGCAATGAATTTAAATCCTTCCTAAGGCATCAACAAGATGAAAATGTAGAGGATTGGTAGGACATGTGTTCATTAAAAAGTCAACTAATTACAATTGAATCATATTTGTGTGGGGATTTCCTCATCCAGGAAATAATGCAAGTTATATGAAATATAAATGGAGTAATTTTGGGAAAATTGATGTGAGATTAATTCTTCCTTTATATTTACAGCTGATGCTACACAAAAATGATGCAGCATAAAATTTACTAATAATTTAATTTCCTTAATTTTTAATTTTCCTTGAATGATATCGAATAGATAACTAAATGCACACACACACACACACACACACACAAACACACACACACACGCAAAAGTATATTCTGTCCAGTCAAGAGAGAAATCATGTAAGAAATAGAAGTTTTTTGGTGTTATTGTTCTGGTATGGGGAATCCAACTCAGGACCTTATGCTTGCCAGCCATTTGCTTGTGCAGCTGAGCTATCTTCCCCAGCCCAAAAGTTAGGAGTTTTAATGAAACGTTTTCCTACATTTTGATCAAGGGGCTCCATGATTCCATTTTATACTAGCTCCTGCCAACTATATTATCACTGCATAGAGATGAAGTGAGACAAAACTTAAAACCAGTGGTTAATAACTTTCAAATTTTCCCTGTGGACTTTCAATGTCTATCAATTTATTCACTTATTCTTAAATACTTCTCAGTTTTACATGAAAGAATAATGAGTCACACTATGCCTAGCACAGCTAGACTCTTCTAGATTAGAATTGGATCACAGTGAAGCAAGCTTTGATTTTGATGTATTTCTCTGTAATAACATTCTCTACTATTCATAAAGCACAATGAAAAGTACTTTAAATATTAATAACAATTGTAGCAGAATACCACGTATATTTTTTTAGGCAACTGAACTTTACAGAAATCTTTCCAGTTATATACTAATGCCAGTGAGTATTTAAAACCTTCATTATTCATTATTGAGTTTTAACACACTACTTGGCAAGTGGATATAGAACTCATTTATTTTTAAAGAAGTCCTACAAAAGTGGATTTTTTTTTTGAAGTAGAGCTTATAGATTGTCTTTACTCACATCCCTTTTAGTTTATTCATTTAATTAATTCATTCTTTTTTTTTTTTTGAGGCAAAATCTTGCTATATAGTCCAGATTGTCCTTGAATTCACTATGTAGCCTAGGCTAGCCTCAAACTCACAATGATCCACCTGCTTAGCCTTTCAAATGCTAGGAATATATGCATGTGCCACCATGCTCATCTTCCTTTTAAATGAAAAAATATTCAAAATTACTGTGGAGTTGTGTTTATTTGCTATTAAATCATGCATCAGTTGCTAAGTTCACATTTGGATCATGAATAGATACACATGAAGAATCTACTTCTTGTTAAAAAACAATATTTATCCAGGTGTTTTTTCTACATAAGTGTAGATTCAGTACATGATATAATGACACTTTAATATCAAAATTCTTATAAAATAGGGGTTGTAATTACACAAAGGTATCTGTAAAACTACTTGCTGAAACTATTTCATTTTAGACTTTCAAAGTTTCGGGTTTTGACAAAATTATCAGCATCTTTACGGGTCGCTGTTTGCTTATTATGACATAATTATAATAAAATGATATAATTGTACACCGGTACTTGGCTAGTGATTCTTTAATATGCCAATGACATTTAAATAGATTTTATGACCGTCTTTAAAAATATAAAGCATTCAATTATTTTGTTTTCCTTTGTCAACCAATTGTTCCAAAATCCAACGTGTTATTTTCATAAGAATATAATTATTTGAAGCAACATTATCTTTTACCTTTGATCTTGTAGTTATTCTTAACTTCTTAGCTAAAAAATATATAAGAAATTTAGATAAAATAAATCATGCTATAACTTGGATCACAGGGTGAAATAATTAAACTAAGGACAACTGCTATATTATTTTTCATAATGACATGTTTATTTGCATATTTATAACAGTACTTGAAATAATATAGCAATTTCTGGTACATTCATTTTGAAAACACCCCATTTGCTGCAGCCTATTTATCAATTAATGGAAGTTATTGTTACTAAAATGTAGCATAGGTTGATACATTAGGTTATATATTTTAAAATCTTAAGTATTACGTTTCTAGAAAGATTTAAAATAGTCTTCTCTCAGTGGATATCTTTGGAGATAAAGAGTAGAACTCACATACCAGAATTGATTATTGAAACTTTTACTCTATGGCTGCTATTAATATTTACTTATCTAGGTTATTTTACTATTTTTCTTTTTAAATTTTGGTTTATTAGTACATTTTTTAATAAATTAGTTTTATTGGTCAATTTTAGACATACGTAATGATCATATTCATCACAGGTAATTTGTGCTTGCACATAATATACCTTGATTCCTTTTTTTTTCCCCATTCCCCTCCGATCCCTTCATCTGTTCTTCCCCTCTTAATTTACAAAAGCTTTGCTCCAATTTCTTCCTACTTTTCTCATTTTTTTCCTTCCTTCCTTTCCCACTCTGCCTTTCTTAGTTCCCCTCCTCATTTGAATATTTACATTCTATTTCATGACATCTATTATAAATTTTGGTTCTTATTTATACTTTTGTTTTCTCACACCAGAGAAACAATACAATATTTACACATGTGTCCAATTCATTTCACTTGAGATCATGGTCTTGGACAGGCAGAGCAACCAGAACACCAAGACCCAGAACAGCTGGCCGGCATGAGGGCAGACACACCTTTGGAGGGTGAAGTAACTGGTGAGACTAGCAATGTGGAAGTATCTGAAGAATCAGTGAGGAGCCAGCAGTTGCACTCTGGAGAACTCCACCAATGGAAGAGCAGTCACAGTCCTCACATCCAGAGGCCAACATCAGCTGCATACCCAGCACAATTCTCATGGAAAACTTAGCTGGAGTACAGAGCATGTATCTGGGAACTGACAGGGACAGTATCACAGAACTGTAAACACTGGATGTATTTTACTACTTTTATTCTCCTTTGTTTGTCTGATTGACTATCCTTTTCCTATCTGATTAGATGTTGACTTGTTATGTATTGTAGCTTGTTTTGTTTTGGGGTGTTTTTCTTTTCTTCTCTCTTTATCTCATTTTTCCGTTTCTTTTCTTCTTTTTTCATTCTCCTCTTTCTGCCTTCCTTTGTCCTTTTTTAGGTTTCTTATCTTTCTTTTTTGTGTTCTGCTACTGACTCTCTTCCTGTCCTCAACAACTTCTTGAATTTAAATATTCATATGAGTAAACATTGTCTCTTCCCTTTGTCATTACTCCTCATTCTATTTCAATCTTTCCCTCCTGTGTCCTCCATTTCCCAAAACTCAGGTGATCATCCTTTGATCTCCAGCCTGGACTCTACTACATTTGACCACACTCATCACTTTATACTGTCCCTTACCCTCTTAACCCTCCTCCCCCAACAGAAGGATAAAATCATTGCACTAAGGGAAAAATCACTGCATACAAGTACATGCTATATGTTTGATTTTGTTATATAACTTTAGAGTTTGCTTCTGTGATCAGAGGTAGCAGGTAAATGTTTACAATAATTTGTAGTTAAGCTGTACATGCAACTGCTGTTATTACTAACTGTGTTACTTGAGCCAGGATGTCATACATGTTATAATCAGTTTTTCTCACTTGTATAATCGTTTTTCTCTCTCGGATGTGGTTCCATGGGGTCATAGCCATCATCACTGCCCAGCACTAAATGATTGGGTACTGAGCAAAAGAGTAACTTTGCATCCTTTACAAATTGGGAAGGTAGGTTCTTAAGATAGCTAAAAAGAACCACCTACATCTAGAGGATATCCTGAAGATCAGATATCTCCTAAGAAAGCCTCAATACTAGTAATAAAGCTACCTATCATAAGAAATCAGCAAGCATCAACATAGAAAACAAAATAAAATAAAAAAGACACAATAGAAAATGACAAAATGCAGCAGCAAAATTCAACTCCAGATCCCCAGCCCATCCAGGATGCACACAGAGCACAATGAGATAGATGAACTTGGAAGTGAAACACTGGAACTGGAACTATCTGAAATGACAGCAACTGAAGTAAAAAAAAAAAAAAAAAGTGGGAAAAGGAAAGGCTATAGAGAAAATAACCTCTCAGTACAAGAAATGATGCTTACAATCAAAGTTATTAGAAAAGAAACAGAAAAAAAGTATAAATGAGCTTAGAAAATTGATGGAAACAATTTTAGGAACATTGCACAACATAGGAAAGAAATGGAATCCATGAAACATATCCAAATGAAATCTACGAGATCGAAACCTTCATTGAAAATATATACAACAGATTCAGTGAACGAGAGGGTAGAACATTAGATATTTAAGACAGAATTGCAGCTAGTGATCATGAAAAGATGTCTTAAAAATTGCAAGAGAACCTTGAAAAATCAACCCAACAGCTACAAGATGAAGTGAAAAAGAATGACGTAAGATTGATTGTGGTGAATGAGAAAGTTGCAGACAGAACAAATCCCATGAAAAATACTCTTCACAGAAATAATGGCAGAAAATGTCCCAAGAGTGGACACAGAATTTTACATACAAATAAATGACATATGTAGAACTCCAAACATCCATGATCAAAATAAGGCTATATAAAGACATATAGTCATCAAGATTCAAGTAACTCAGCAGAAGAACAAAACACTAAAAGCTGTGAGAGAAAAGAATCAGAGCACCTACAAAGGAAAGCCCATCAAAAGCATGGCAGACTTCTCAACACAAATCATCAAGTCGAGAAGCGCTTGGAGTGAGGTATTTCAAGTCTGGAAAAAAAATAGCTTGAACCCAGATTTTTATAACCTGAAAAATTATCTTTCATATTAATGGAGAGTTAAAATACTTCCATGAATTTCTTCAGAAAAACTGAAGAAATTCATGACCACCAAAACAACACTACAAAGAGTAATAAAAGATATTCTAGACACAGATAAAAATGACCACAATTCCAAGAAAACAACAGGAAGAAACCACCAGGAAGGGCAAGCAATTGAACATGGGAAAAGTAGGGATCCAACAGCAGTAAAATATCATGAAAAAGATAAGCCAATACATACCAATTATAACCATTAACGTTAATGGTCTCAATTCACCAAAAGAAACAGACTGGCAGAATGGATTAAGAAACAAGATCCAACAACATGCTTCATACAAGAAACACATGTATCTCAAAAAGAAAATCATAGTCTGAAAGACAAAAGATAAAAAGAAAACCCTCCATGTAACAGGAACCCAGCAAAAAGCAGGGATAGCTAATCTGTTTGCAGACAATGTGAACATCAAAACAAAAATGACCAAAGAGAGAAAGAAGGTCACTATATCCTTGCTGTAGTCAAGGGTTTACATGGGAAAAAATACAAGACACACAATTGATAAGATTATTTTATATTAGTCACCCAAAGAGCCATATGCAAATAGAGTGCAGGGAAGCCCCCCACACACTAAAGACCCAAAGAATCCAGCTGAAGGCCTGGATTCCACAGCAGTGTCCTACATGAATCCAGCTGAAGACTTACAGCGCATAACAATGTCTTACATGAGTCCAACTGGAGGCTAAGAGCCCATGACAATGTCTCACACAAGCCTGTTTCATGAATCTGCACTGGGATGTCCCAAAGGTCAGTGGTGGAAGTTAGAAAGTCTGTGCTAGCAGAACGAAGGATCTGTGTCAGCAAGCTGAGGGATCTGCGCTGGAGCCAGGAAGCAACACTCAAAATAAGAACCAGAGCTCCTCTGAAAAATACCACAGGCATTCTAAGGAAAAATGAGGACCCAAGCTCCTCAAACAATGAGAACAGCCCTGTCCATATCACGAAAGCCAATTTGAAAGCTTCTCCAGGAGATTGCTTCCCCTTGGGATTCAGGAAGCAATGCTCAAAGAAAAGACCAGAGCTCCCCCAAAGTGAACCACAGCCATTCCCAGTGACAACTAGATCCTGAGGTTCTTCAATAATGAGTACAGACAAGTTGATCAGGAAAGCCAGCAAGACAAGCTCCTCTGGGAAAACCCACACAGGTTCCTACTGCTTATAAACTTTTTCCTCTCCATTTCTGCATTTATGCTGCCAGAAATAATCCCCAGGTGGGCTTCCACACTCAGCACCGTGCTGGTTCAGTACAGCTGGGTATTACAAGTTGACCACCAGTTGTCAATGCACCCCAATACACAGCTATAGTGGGAGACACTAATATCACATTTTCACAGTGATAGATCAACTGGACAAAATTTCAGCAATGAAATATTAGAACTCAAGTAAACATGTGAACAAATGGACTTAGTAAATCTTTTCAGACTGTTCCTCCCAATATCACCAGAATACACATTCTTAGCTGCAAATTGGATGTTCTCTAAAACAGACCATATACTAGCCCACAGAACATTCTTAAAATGATCAAATGCATATTATATGACC
>NW_004955424.1:3637781-3638725 GCF_000276665.1 Chinchilla lanigera
AAGGAATTAATGAATTGAACAGCTGGTTCATTGAAAGAATAAATTAAATTGATATACCCTTAGCCAATCTTATCAAAAAATGGAAAGAAAAAAAATTAGTTTCATGCACTGAAGAGTAAATAGGGTGAAATCACTACAGATCCTGTGGAAATTTAAAAGATCATCAATATCTACTTTGAAAATCTTCACTCTCATAGGATGGAAAACACAGAAGAAATGGACAGACTTCTAGATTTGTATGAATTACCAAAGCTTAACCAAGAAGACCTAAAAATTCCAAATAAGCCAATATCAGTGAATGAAACTAAGAATATAATCAATAACTTATCAACAAAAAAAAAAGCCAAGGTTCTGATAGATTCACTGTGGAATTTTACAATAAATTTAGAGATGATTTAGTGCCAATACTTCCCAAGATATTTAGTGAAATTGAAAGGGAAGCAATACTCCCCCACTTATTATTGGAGGCAAGAATTACTATGATACCAAAACTAGAGAAAGACCCAAACAAAAAGAGAACTACAGATTTGTGTCTCTAATGAACATAGATGCAAAAATCTTAAATAAGATACTATGTTGGCTTGGGGCTTATTTTTCATGGGGAACAATATAATACAGGACACATATTTTGTAAAGTTATTTACAATAGTCATCCAAAGTATGATATACAAGAGAGTGGAGAAAATCTCTTCACACACTCTAGACCAGGAATCCAGCTGAGGCCTGGATCCCATGATAATGTCCTACATGAGTCCAGCTAAAGACCTAGAGCTCATAACAATGTCTCCCACAAATCCCACTGGAGGCCTAGAGCCTATAGCAATATCTCATGCAGGTCTATTTCACAGATCTATGCTGGGAAGATCCCAAGGTCTGTGGTGGAATCTAGGAAGTCTGTGCCAGCAGGATGAAGGATCTGTGCTAGCAGGCTGAAGGATCTGCAC
>NW_004955424.1:3639788-3642081 GCF_000276665.1 Chinchilla lanigera
CCTTGGAAACAATCTAAATGCCATCAGCTGAGGAAGGGATAAAGAAGGTGTGCCAATTTTATATAATGGAGTACTATTCAGCTATAAAGAAGGACAAACTTGAGGCTTTTATAGGTAAAAAAATGGAACTTGAGATGATAATCATAAGTGAAATAAATGAAACTGTCATGGGTGGACATCATATTGTTCCCCTAGTGTAAGAAGCTGAAAGAGTAAATAAAATCCAAAATGTGCAATAGATAATGTGAAATAAGAAGCAATTGTTCAAAAGGAAAGAGAAACTGGGTTGGGAAAAGGAGAATAGAAGAAAGGGAAAAGGAAATTAAGATAGTTATACTATTAATTTCTATTAGTTCATTGAAATGAAAGGTTTATGCTTATATTGTTTGTTCAAATTTTATGCCTATATCTTGTAATTTGAACACCTAACTTGAAGATAACAACATACAATGTATTAACCATTGTTACTCTTCCACTATCTTGTTTTGAAACTTTTATCACTGCTTTTATTTTTTCTCTTTAAAAGAAAAAGATTTTCATCTTAAAGTGTATTCATTTTTTTAGAATTGTCTTAAGTTTATACTTCTTTATGGCTGAGTAGTACTCCATTGTATAAAAAAACCCCATATCTTCTTTATCCATTCATCAGTTGATGGCCATTTGGGCTGTATCCAGATGTAGCTAATGCAATCAGTGCAACTTTGATTTCATCCCATTAAAAAGCTTTTACACAGCAAAAGAAAAACCAACAGGGTGAATGCATAACACACAGAGTGGGAAAAATTTTGCCTGCTGTTCCTCAGACAGAGGACTAATATCTACTATATATAAAGAACTAAAGAAACTCATACCCCCATTTTAAACACCCAATCCAATAACAGCCTTCTCAAGTGAATAGACACTTCTGCAATGAAGAAATAGAAATGACAATGAAATACATGAAAAAAATATTTAACATCACTGATTATCTTCCTTACTTTTTTTTTTTTTTCTGGTACCAGGAATCAAACTCATGACCTCGCGCTTGCCAGGCAGGAGCTGTGCCACTGAGCTAAATCCCCAGCCCCTGTCTTTGCTACTTTTCTCTCATTGTAGAGACAAAATACTTGACACCCAAAATTAAGAGAGGAAAAGTTTACTTAGGTCACAAGTTACCCAAAAATTAAAACTAGAGGTTCCCTTTAACCCAGCTATTCCCCTTAGTGGTTTCAGTTCATAATCAGCTGGCTCCAAGGCAAAGTGGTATGCCATGAGGATATTCATTCATGGCACTGGAAGACAGCAAATGCAACAAGAGTAAAGGGATGATCCAGCCTCTTTTCCTCCCTTATACTGTATGCAGGCTACTCACCCTAAGGCAGGTGTAGCACTTATACCCCCAATCTCAGCACTAGACAATGAACCACTCACAAACTCTAGATTAATCCACCTCTGAAAAACCTGCCTCCCATGACTTCATGAGGCTTTGGAGGGACACCCAGACATAGACCATACCATTCTGCTTCTTGCCCCCTAAGGACTAATGCACATCCATTTATGCAAAAGACATTTAGTCAATCTCTAAGAGTTGCCAAAATTGTAACAGTTTAAACATTGCTGAAAAGCTCAAGACAAAGTCTCCTCTGAGATTTAAGGCAAACATTTGTGAGCCCCTGCATAAATGAAAAGAAAGTTAAACATTTTCAACATTCAGTAGCACAAGATAGGCATTTTCATTCTAAAAGTTACAAACAGGGGGATACAAAGGAACTGGACCAAAGCAATTCCACAATCCTGCAGGGCAAACATTGAGTCTTGTAGTTCAGTGTGCACCATACAAGGCAATCTGTGGCATGTTATCTACTTGAAAGTGCTTGAGTGATTCCTCTCCTGTGGCACTTCCGGGTGGCAGTATCTCCCAGGGCTTCTTTCTTAGGCTCACTTTGCTCCTACCTTGTGGCTTTTCATAGATGATCCACAGTCCTGGCTTCTCCAAACTTCTGGGGTCTCTATTGCACCTTTGGCTTCACCCTCAGAGCTTAACACATTATCCTCTCAGGGGAACACTACTTTGCCTTCCAGGCCTTTTGAAATCTGGATGGAAGCCTTATTAACCCCACAATTCCTGCACTCTGCAGGCACCCTTTTTAAAAGCAGTGTCGCATGGATGATTTTAAGGTTTGCTGCTAGCTGGAGCAGTAGCCAGTCTTCCTTCTCTTGATTGTCAGGTTTGTGTGCCTCGATCACTAGAGCACTTTGAATCCAATTCTGAGGAACAAATTCTCTATGCTGCCAACATTCTGGAACTTGGTTT
>NW_004955424.1:3642181-3643955 GCF_000276665.1 Chinchilla lanigera
TTATACTTGATAAAGGGGATGAGGTTCACTGGAAGAAAAAAACCTTCTTAATAAATGGTGCTGGTGAAACAGGCTCTCTACATCTTGAAGACTAAAGCTATACCCATTCATATGACTATGCACTAAACTAAAGTCAAATTGGATCAAAGCTCTAAATACTAAAACAGAAACACTAGATCTACTGGAAAAAAAGGTATAAAGAAATCTTGAAGGCATAGGGGTAAGGAGAGAATTCCTGAACAAAACCCAAACTACAAGGGAAATATTTAGAAGAATCAACCACTGAGGTCTCATCACATTAAAAAGCTTTTGCACACCAAAAGAAATCACCAACAGAGTGAAAAAACAACCCACAGAGTGGGAAAATTTTAGCCAATTGTCCCTCAGACAAAAGAGTAATATCTCAAATGTATAAAGAATTGAGAAAAATAAAATCTCCCCAAATTGAAAGACCCAATCCCAAAATGGGCATCTGAGATGAGTAAGCACTTCTCAGGTAAAGAAATACAAATAGCAAATAAATCTATTAAAAATGTTCACATCATGAGTCATTTGAGAGATGTCAATTAAAACAACATTGAGATTCCATCTTATCCCAGACAGAATGGCCACCATCAAGTAATGAACCAATAACAAATGCTGGCAGGGCTGTGGGGAAAATGGAACCTTTCTATACTTTTGACAGGAGTGTAGTCTGGTGCAACTGTTGTGGAAATAAGTGTGGAGATTCCTAAAAGAACTAGGACTGGAGGTCCTATTTGACCCAGGTATTTCCCTTCTGGATATTTTCCAAGAAGAATTTAACGACAGCATACTACAGTGATATATGTGCACCCATGTTATAGCAGCACAATTTGCAATAGCTGAACCTTGGAAACAATCTAAATGCCATCAGCTGAGGAAGGGATAAAGAAGGTGTGCCAATTTTATATAATGGAGTACTATTCAGCTATAAAGAAGGACAAACTTGAGGCTTTTATAGGTAAAAAAATGGAACTTGAGATGATAATCATAAGTGAAATAAATGAAACTGTCATGGGTGGACATCATATTGTTCCCCTAGTGTAAGAAGCTGAAAGAGTAAATAAAATCCAAAATGTGCAATAGATAATGTGAAATAAGAAGCAATTGTTCAAAAGGAAAGAGAAACTGGGTTGGGAAAAGGAGAATAGAAGAAAGGGAAAAGGAAATTAAGATAGTTATACTATTAATTTCTATTAGTTCATTGAAATGAAAGGTTTATGCTTATATTGTTTGTTCAAATTTTATGCCTATATCTTGTAATTTGAACACCTAACTTGAAGATAACAACATACAATGTATTAACCATTGTTACTCTTCCACTATCTTGTTTTGAAACTTTTATCACTGCTTTTATTTTTTCTCTTTAAAAGAAAAAGATTTTCATCTTAAAGTGTATTCATTTTTTTAGAATTGTCTTAAGTTTATACTTCTTTATGGCTGAGTAGTACTCCATTGTATAAAAAAACCCCATATCTTCTTTATCCATTCATCAGTTGATGGCCATTTGGGCTGTATCCAGATGTAGCTAATGCAATCAGTGCAACTTTGATTTCATCCCATTAAAAAGCTTTTACACAGCAAAAGAAAAACCAACAGGGTGAATGCATAACACACAGAGTGGGAAAAATTTTGCCTGCTGTTCCTCAGACAGAGGACTAATATCTACTATATATAAAGAACTAAAGAAACTCATACCCCCATTTTAAACACCCAATCCAATAACAGCCTTCTCAAGTGAATAGACACTTCT
>NW_004955424.1:3645488-3649521 GCF_000276665.1 Chinchilla lanigera
CTTAGGCCACTTTTCTTATACTCCTTTTCCTTCTCAGCAATCATGATCTCCTCTGCTCTATCTTTGCAGTTCACAGCTTTACCAGGGCTTCTTCTGTGGACAAACTCACAACATTTTAAAACATTCTGCTCATCTCTTTACTCTTGATTCTTGACATAAATCTGCCTGAAAGTCTCTAACTGTAGCCATGCCACTACCTCAACATTTGAATGCTTTGACATTTTTTTCTGCCAGATTACTTAATATGCTGCCCTTAATCTCAGTCTTAGGCAAAGTCTCTGGGCATGAATAAAATGCAGATGAACTTTCTACCGAGATATGACATACATACATACATCATGTGAAGTTCAACAGCCAATGCAGTTCTTCCCAGCAAAAACCTCCCAGACCTTGTCTTTATCAGTAAGATTTCTATCAGCCTTCTTGTCTTTTGTGCTCTTACTGGAATGTTCATGGGGCTATGGGGAAAAGAAACACTTCGCCACTGCTGATAGGAGTGTAGACTTGTGCAAACACTGTGCCAGTATGAAAGTTACTCAAAAATTAAAACTAGAGGTTCCCTTTAACCCAGCTATTCCCCTTCTGGTATCTTCACTATTGTTTTTAATTGCTATGGTTTTCAATTAAAAAAAAAATGGCCAATGAGAAATTTACAGTGGCAGAAAAGTATTAATAATAGTGATATTGTATAGTAGATATAAAGGTCTTTTTTCCTTTTATATTTCACTCCTGTTGTAGCGTTTAGTGTTTTTTCCAGCTTATGGTAGCACAAGATTATGTTACTTCAAAGTAACTTAATGTAATGATTCTACTTTTTTAGTCTACTGTAATTTCCATGGTATAATTATACTCTAATTCTGACTTCTTTCATGGCAAAAAAAAAAATCACTGGTGGAATTCTCAGTTTCCTACCTGAATACTAGATAGAACAAAAAGTAGGGTCAAGAACTTGGCTTATGATAGGTATCTCAGAACCTACCTCCTGAAAATTCCACAGTAATATGTATCTCAGACCTATTGATATTAGTTGGGCATGTGACAACTTATAAACATATAATCTTAATCAAAGGAATGATATACATTGTTTTAAAATCATGAGTTACCTGAATGAGTTATTCACATGTAAACATCTGCATGGATTAGTCAAATACAACATTGCCTTTTCTAGGCTTGAAAGAAATACTCTGATCCATCTTCCAGGGATATATCCATGAGGATAGAGGAGCACTTGTTTTTACTACATTTATTCTGCTATAATTGCTTTGCTCAAACATTGAATAAAAGTGTATTGTGTGTATACAAACTTAGGGACAATTGTACACCACACAAATACACACATTGCACAAATTAGCCAAAATGAATCTGAGGAAAAAAACCCTTATTTGATTGTATTTTCCTTTGTATAGATGAGTGTAATTGATCAACTCATTGCTTCAACTGCACATTGCTTCATAATTTGGCTCTGATCTATTATCCCAGTTGCGTTTTCCACTTGTCAAATGTTCAGTAATGGAGAGTTCTCATTATTTTCACTGTGTCATGCTATTTCATGATTCCATCCTTATTTAGGTGCTCTTTCCTCTCCTTAATATCTATTGCAAAATCATTCCATTTCTTGAAGGCCTGGATTCATTATTAAAACTCATAAAATCTCTCTGATTTTCCTTAACTCATCCCGTAAAATTAGCCACATGTCCTATGTCCTTATACAATTGTGAATGTTTATTATCATACCTGAAGGTTATTTGCACACCATAATGGGAAACTGAAATCATCTTTATGATTGTAACTCTGTTAATTGTGCTAAGTATGCTGGCTGAGATCCTTTTATATCATTTAGATTTATTAAAATTAAATAAGAGGGCCAGAGATATAGCTCAGTGGAACAGGTGCCTGTCTGGCAAGTGCAAGGTTCTGAGTTCAATTCCTGGTGCCAAAAATATTAAATAAGAACAAGAACTTATATGAAGCAAGTTCAGTTAAGCAGACTAGGTTGAATCAGCAGAAGGATGGCATGACTAAAAACCTAGGTGCCATGGTTAGTGAAGTGAATTTCCTCTATTTGTCCAATGGGCCAATGTTAAGACTTGAAAATTTTAGGTCTAATATAGTGACATGAGTGAAAAATTATCTTTTAATAATCATGATCAGTTTAGAAGACAAGAAGATAGAAGAATAGTGTTAACAAAAGATTCTTTTCATGATAGTGGCTTCAGAATTCTTGAGCAGCAATGATAAAGAAGCCAAATGGTCAGTGTTCAAGAGCTCAGATTCCCACATTGGTATTCAGTGCCAACGTCTACTTGGAGAAGAGAACTTCATGGGGGCAGAGAAAGAGAGAGAGAGAGCATAAAAGTAGGGCAATGAGTTCCTTAATTAGTTGATTTGGGAGATAGACAGGGTCTGCATTATAGAGCAGGAAAATTGGTTGTTTGGATAACACTTTGAGTTATTTATTATCTCCATATGTCTGACTCTGAGTTGAATAACAGCATCAAGAACAGGGTCACAAGTACCTTTTGCAAATGGAATAGATGAGAGAATAAAAATTGATTTGGCATTGAAAATGAAGTAACAGATATTTCAACTAAAGCTTTCCAGAAACTTGTGGGTTGATTTGCTGATATGCTTGGAGGTTAATTATGAAAACCTGTACTATGAATCAGAAGAGAGATTTTGAAGTTTGGCAGGCTTTGCAAATCAATGAAATGGTATCTAAAAGGCAAAATGCATAATTCATTACAGAGCTCCTAAAGGTGAGCCACAGGCACATAACATGACTGCTCCTATAGCAACTCAGAGGAGCTAATAAGGATGCCAACGGGGGACAAACAGGAAGATAGCATTGACAGGAAATATTGACATTTCATAAAATTTTAAAAATTTAATAACTATTTGCATTTATAAGATGTATCCTTTTTTGTCTTCTTTTAAACTTTTCCTTTAGAGCATTTCTGAACATTCCTGTAGGTTAGACAAAACCTCTACGCAGTAGATTATATGACCTGCCTGAGTGGTGAATAATACAGATAAGGGAAATGTGATGTCACTCACTATCAAAATATAGAATCTGTCTAGCCATGCCATTCAATTTTGGAAAAAATTTGTGACCGAAAGAGTCGATTCTTGTGGCGATTCCATTCTCAAATTTCATCCTAAGGTATAAGTCATCTTTTACCCACAAACTGGAAACTGAACTGGTTAGAGAGGTTCCAGCCGCTCAACAGATGTTTTATTAAAAAATATATGTATACACCAAAAATATTTGACATTTTTATTCAAATAAAGAAAATAATAGCCACAGAGAGAAATTTATACATAATCTTAAGCCCCATTTTTAGCCAAGAAAAACTAAACTTATTCAGCATGTCACCAATAGATTTGGCCTTTTTGATGCCATTTTTGGTGATACTGAATATCCTAATAGTATCTTAAGAAGAGTATATCCTACTGTGATGTTTGATTTTACTCATTTTTTTTGACTTGAAATTAAAAATAAAATTGAGATTACCAAGGACATTAACTGCAAGTGTAAGCATCTTTAAAATCCTCAGAGGCAGACTTTCTGAAAGTAGTTAATATTATCAATACAATGATTTTCAAATCTTGGATTTAAAATACAAGAGGCGCAAGAGAAGTAGATCAATGTACACCGCATAATTAGATGGAAAATGATCTTTCTTAATTAACTTCTTGCTCCTTCATTATAATCTTTTATTGTAGTGTTGAGGGCAAAGTACTGTCTATGAATTTTGCATTATGTAATTGATTTCAAGGGTTAGAAAAAGTTTTCAAAAACTTTTTGGAAGCAATCACTGTATAGGTATATTTGTATTACAGCAAAAAGTTATTTAGAGCCCCAGTATTCTGGTAAATAAAGACAACTTTTTCACCTTACAGAAAATATTTAAAAATAAGTTTGACTTAAATTCTTTGATTTAACAAACATAATCACATCCATTCTGCTGATAGTGAATCTATTTATGAAATTTCATAAATAAGTTCACATATCTTTTTTTTTTTTTTTTTTTTT
>NW_004955424.1:3650321-3657399 GCF_000276665.1 Chinchilla lanigera
GGAGGAGTGGTCTCAAGCAGGCTCTTTCCCTCCCTTACATATGCAAACTATCTGCCCCAGGGCAGGTGTAACATTCACACTCATAATCCCAGCATTGGATCATGGATCAATCATAAATTCTAAAAGCCCGCCCCATGACTGCATGAGGCTTTACAGAGACATCCAGACACAAATCATATCACATGCATATTTCAAACCCCATAAATTATGGCATTCTGATTTAAGAAGAAAGTATTTAACATAGCACCCAGTGTGAAGACATGCATGTTCCCATAATTTGTAGGAAAGAAGACTCATTCGAATAATTGATGTGCAACATGGACAACCAGATGAAAGAAAGAAATAAAGGGAAAGACAACAACAAAAACGTTAAATTCTTCACCCACAAATATATGAAAGATTTAAAATTAGTGATATCATAATCTTAAACTCCAGAATTATAGAATTTATGGAAAAATAATGAACATTTTTGTGACCTCTGTTTCTGAAAATTTTCTTAAATCTTACTTTAAAATAACAATAATAAGGAAAAAATATTAAGGAAATGGCCTTCATGGAAATAAAACTATCTTGCCTTTCCAAAACACCATTAACAAAATAAGGTAACATAATCTAAGAAATCATATTTCAATATACAAACAATTCATGAAAAAAACTTCATTTAGGTATTTAAAAAGCAAACATATAACAAAGATTAGATTGTCAATCAAGAAAAGGAATAGAAGGAATTTACTTGAACAGATGTTTTATTAAAAAATATAAGTATACACCAAAAATATTTGACATTTTTATTCAAATAAAGAAAATTATAACCACAGTAAGACGCTCACTAAAATGTCTATTTTTAAATATCATAAATTTAAAATGTTGGCAAAAATTTATAGAAACTAGAACCTTTATAAATTTCTGGTGTATATATAAAATGGTAGAGTGACTCTGGTATACAATTTTCCAGTACCTCAAATGTTTATGCATAATTTTATCATATGTTGTATAAATATAATGAAATATATTATATATATGGTATGGATATGTACTGGTACTGAATGTTTATAGTTATATTATTCATAATAACTGAAAATTAGAAAACAATCAAGTATTTATCAGCCACTGAATGGATAAACAAAATGTCTTATCTCCAGAAAAAATAACAATACGCATCTAAAGTGTTTAATATATATGCAGCATCATTACTGGACTACAAAAGCATTTTAAATTGTTAATAAAACAAGACATAAGATAGTGCATGTGTATTGTTTAACTTTCATTACATTTCTAGAAAAGCAATTAATAGTGACAAAGAACCTTTTAGTTATTACTTTTTCCTTGATTTTAGCATAGAGTTTAAATGCAAGTGCATAAGCTGGGCATTTTGTGTGGTGATAAAAATACTTAATGATATTTTCAGAACATCTTTTTAATATCTGTGACATCTGTCATACTGTAATGCCACTTCTTCATTCTTGGTGTCAGGAATTTGTATCTTAAAAGTTTTCTTCCTATATGTCTATGAGATAATCATTAATCTCATTTGTATTTCTAAAGAAAGATTTGGCAATTTTACTATTTTTTCTTGTATGAATTCTTACACTTTTATTTTCTGCTATATTAATTTGGGCTCACATGTTCTCTTCTTTATTTGGGCATTTTGTTGAGCCTGTATGTATGCACGTATGTATATACGTATTATTTGTTTCTACTTTGAATTTCTTTTGCTTTTGTTTTTTTTTTCCTTCTTCTTTCTTAAGGGTTTATGTGAGTGATACCTAACAATGACAATAAGAATGAAAATCTGCAAAAATGAATGAAATCTTGTGAAATAACATGAATTGATATGCTTTCAAATGTGTTAAATGAAATAGGTCAGGTACAGAAAGAAAAATATAGCACGATCTCACTTATATGTGGGATCCCAAAATTTGATCTCACAGAAGGTGAGAGAAGAGTGGCGGTTACCGGAGGTTAGAGAGGTAAGGCAGAGGTAGGGAGAGAATGATCAGTGGGTACATACATTTAGACAGGATTAGGAAGTTCTGGTGTACATTGCATGGTTGGGTACCATAGATAATCATAATGTTCTGTATGCTTTAAAAAGCTAAAAGAAAGATTTTACACTTTGCATTGTAAAGAAATAATATACGTCTGTGGAAATAAGTATATTTAAACTGATTTAAATATTATACAGTTATATGTAACAAAAATCGCACATTATCTGCTAATATGTATAATTTTTATTTTTATACGTTTTGCTAGCTACTTGAGGTAGGATGTCAGATGATTGATTTTGGAGATTTTTTTTCCTTTTTTTTGGTACCGGGAATCAAACTCAGCACCTTGCACTTGCCAGGCAGGCTCTTGCCGGGCAGGCGCTGTGTGGATGAGTTATCTCTCTGGCCCTTCCCTTTTTAATGTAATAACTTAGCATTTCAATTTTTTTCTGATTTTATTGAATTCGACACTTGCACTTTTTAGTTTTTTTCCTAATTAAAAATGTTTTCTAATTTCTTTTGTACTTTTTTCCAGATAACAGTTGTCCTTTCAAAGTATTGTGCTTGGGCCCAGGATGTAGCTCAGTGGCACAAGTGCCCGCCTGGCAAGCACAAGTCCTGAATTCGATTCCCAGTACCCACAAAAAAGTAAAAAATAAAAAACAATAAAAGTATTATGCTTATTTAAAAAGTATTAAGGATTTTCCAAGGCATTTAATTATTACTTTTTAGTGTAAATATTTACTTTTTAGTGAAAATAATTAATATTATTTACATTCTTTCTGTTGTGAAATTCAGGTGTTTTTTTTTCTTTCTTTTTTGTCTTTTTGAGATGTGGTCTTGCTACGCAATTCAGGCTGGACTTGAGCTCAGCTTGTAGCCCAGGCTGTTCTCGAACTCACAACAATTCTCCTGCCTCAGCCTCCCCACTACTGGGATTACAGGTGTGTGCCACCATGCCTGGCTTTCTTTTGAAATTCTGTGTCATTTTTTAATTTTAAAGAGAAAAGATCAAAAACAAAAACATAAACAAAACAATGCAAAAACAATAAAAATACAGAATTTCAAAACAAGATGATGAGGAATTAACAATGGTTGTATTACATATTGTTGTCTTCAAAGTGTTTATTCAGATAACCAAATATGGGTGTATACAATTAATCAAACAATTAACATTAACTGTTCCTTGTAATAGCTAAATCTTGGAAACAACCCAAATGCCCATCAAAAGGAATAGATAAAAATCTTGTAGTATTTTTATACAAAGGAGTACTACTCATCTATAAAGAAAGAGAAACTTGAGACTTTTATAGGTAAATGGGTGCAATTAGAGACAATAAGTGAAATAAATCAGACTTGTATATGAAAACATTGTATTGTCACCCTAGTGCAAGAACCTGAAAGAGTAAATAAAATCTGAAAGATAGAATAGAAATAGCAAAAGGGAAATAAACTGTATTATTTATATTTCTTATAAGTCATCATTACTTCTTTTAGTGTATAGTCTATCTTGTGGACATGTAATACATGTTTATAATTAACATATTTTTTTCAGTAGGGGATATAGCTCAGTAGTATAGCACTTGACTGGCAAGGACAAAGTCTTAAATTCGATTCCTGGTACAAAAAAACAAAGAGGAAATATATTTTTTCCAAGAATTTCATGTATTCTTCTCTAAATTATTTATCATTTCAAGACAATCAATATGATTTTCTGACCTTCTGTGTGTTCCATGACATTTTATATAGTTATTTACGGTAGTATAAACCTATCAAAACCTTCATATGCTGGGGACTGATTTATGTCCTTCAAAAGTCATATACTGAAGCCCTAACTTCCACTGAACTCCTAAGAGTGAGTTCTGATGTAATGGAAGGGACTTTCTCCTGTGTAGTGTTACACGGAAAAACTGGTCATGTTCAGGCTAAGAAGAGAGGCCTCACCAGAAACTAGTCATGCTGGTATTGACAGGACTGACTTACAGGAAAGAGAAAACAAATTTCTCTTGTTTAAGCCAGTTAGTCTTTTATGTTAACTGAGATGTCTTGCAATGATTGTGGAATTATATTTTTAATAAACTGTCATACATTTCAAAATTTTAGCTTATGTATTTCAAAGCACTGTTATTCAAGCATGTATACATATGATTGTTATAAATTCCTAATTGATTAAAGCAACTTTGT
This sequence comes from Chinchilla lanigera, assembly GCF_000276665.1. Taxonomy (NCBI): domain Eukaryota; kingdom Metazoa; phylum Chordata; class Mammalia; order Rodentia; family Chinchillidae; genus Chinchilla; species Chinchilla lanigera. The sequence continues at coordinate 3,654,494 of NW_004955424.1, forward strand.
GAGTCATTCCAATTTTCATAATATAATTGCCTTAATATTTAACTAATATATTTAATTCTACTATGTCAAATAATATTAATTTTAAAGGTTAAAATAGCTGTATAGTATTTATGTTTATAAATTGCATGGGCTATTTTTCATCCCATTTAAATTCAACCTATATTTCATTTAAGTAAACACTACTTTGTTCCCATTCATATTTAGTAATGTGTGATAATTATTCTTTTATCCTTCAATGTATTTAATGACAGATTTTGAATTTGCTTTACAATAAGGTGACTACAATTTCTCTTCTCCATTTGTTCTTTCTCTTATTTCTCAAATTTAAGAAAAATATTTCATAGAATTTTAGAGCTCCATTTGAATGTATGTTTTTGGCAGGGTAACAATTTTGTCTTATGTTTCCTCTAGGGATTAATATATGATCTTCTCAAATTTACAATTTAAAGTCCTTTTATTGCACCAATCCGCTTAAAATGTGGAAGCTATGCAAAAATATAGGTCTTTTAACTCATTTTATTGTAGAATTGTCTTAAGTATTAAATGTACCCAGATGAGAGATCCAAAAATATCCTTTTATCTTTTTTGCATTAGAAAGTTTTATGTATTTAAAATTCATTTTAAATATGTTCACTTATTTATTCTCATATATGTCATTTCTATATGAAAGCATTTTATCACTTTCTAGCATATTTAACTTCACTTTGAAAGACTTTGTTTAAAATATTCTTAGCTTTCATTCCTCATTAAATGGGTACGATTGTGATGAGTATTTCATATGGCTTGGAAAATAAAATATTAAATAATAACAATTTTTGCACTGTCTTTACCCTTGCTATGTCTGCCATTTCTCAAAATCTCTTTGTTTTTTGGTCTACCTATTGACTATGATATGCCTATTGTTGATTGTGCAGTTATTCTTGGTGGGGTTTGCTAAGCTTCTTGAACCTGTGTATTTATGACTTCATACATTTGGAGAATACTGTAGCCTTTTTATTTCAAAAATTTTGCTTTCTGTCTATTCTCATTTTCTTAAATCCCTGGTTTTGAAATCTTCTGTACTTTAAATCTTTGGTACTTTCCCATATGTGCTGAAGTATTATTTATCTTTTCAAATTTTGAATCTTTATTTCTCAGAATGCATAATTCCTATTGCCCTGTCTTTAAGTCTGACCCACTTTTCCTATTGTCTCCCTGCATTCCTCTGCTCAATTTAACAATACTTTTTTAGTGATGTTTTGAAGATCTAGATGTTCTTTTTCTTCTTTAATTTCTAACTTTTTGTTGTGATTTATTTTATTCATTTTGAACCTCCATATCATAAGCATAGTTATATTAACTAGTCTTTATTCTTTGACTTCCAGTTTGTACATGTGTGGCAGAATCTAAACTATTTTGAGAATGGATCAGTTTTCTTGTGTTTTGCTTATGCAAAAATATTAGCTAATAATCTCAAGGTTGTAGCTTTATTTTGGCAAGTCTTAGGATTCTGTTTTGCCCTTTAATAACACTATTCATATTAGCAGACAATTTTATTTGTTCTGTTCAAAGTAAGCAATACTGAGTAGAACTCGAACATCTTAATTAATATTCATCAATATAGGTATTTTACCTTGAAATTGTATTCACATTCTACTTTTCCTAGAAATCCAGGAAATACAATTGTATACTTGGAAATTTATTTTAAATCAACCTTTCTGTGGAGTTGCTAGTAAACATGTACCAACCTCACAGAAGAAATATAAATATTATGTACAACAAATGTAAAATGGGGGATCAAGGGATGGGGCATGGGAGATGGAGATGAGGGAAAATGGATAAGAATAGGATTTATGATATGTTACGTACATGTACCAACTTCCCTCAAGTAATGTAACCATTATGTACTACACACATATACTAAACAACTAAAGAAAAAATTAAAAATTTAGCCTTTCTCTCTCTTACCTGCATATCCTTATGTGCATGCATTTATATAGTAAATCTGGTGAAAAATTATTTTAAGATTAAAACTTGTTGACTTATCATTTCACATACGATTTAAAAATAATATAAGGCAATTAAATAGTTATCTTCTTATAAATGACAAAGAAATTTAAACCTTTATAAGAAATCCTTTTTTGTGGGGAAATTCATTTTACATGAGATGGATAGATTTTTTAAAATTACATATATATAAGGATAGCTGGAATAGGTGTATTGCTAATGTCTGTAGTTTATTGAGAGTTTATCAATGCTTAAAATTTTCTTTTTCTTGACCGCTTTTATACGCTTGAATTTGGCAATTGATCTGAAAACAATATGCAGTATAAGAACCATTGTTGAACTCCTACCATTTTGTATGATGAAGCTTTGCATCATTTCCAGTGTTTTTTTAAAATTATTTTTATTGTTTTTTACTTGTTACTGTCTTTGATTGGTAAGTCTTACATTATTATGTCTAATGGACTGAGCAACTTTGTAAAAGATAACAGCATGTAATTTAGCAACCACTGTAAATTTCTATCATTTTGTCTTGAAGTCATGTATCACTTTTGTTGTTTTTGTGTTGCTTTGATTTTGTCTTCATTCTGTTTCATCATTTTTTTAGTTTTTAAAATAAAAAAATACATACATATAAATTTATGTTTGTGATATAGAATTAACATTTAATTCTCTTTATTTAAAGAGAGATAAACACAAGGACATTTTCCATACAGATGGCTTAGAATAGCTAGAGTATTAAGGAATTTCATGACCATTTTTGCTTTACTATTAAAGTGACATGGCAACCTGATTTAATATTCATATTTAAAAGAAGCCATTCTTGTGCTGAAACAAAGGACTAAGATTTATTTCAAGGTGAAACATTTCACCTTATTATTTACTTTTTCCATTTTTGTTTATTCTTTCTAATTTTCTTTTTT
>NW_004955424.1:3657529-3659627 GCF_000276665.1 Chinchilla lanigera
CTTTCTTTCTTTCTTTCTTTCTTTCTTTCTTTCTTTCTTTCTTTCTTTTTCTTTCTCTCTCCCTTCCTTCCTCTCTCCCTCCCTCTCTCCCTCCCCCTTCCTCTCTTCCTCTTTCCCTCTCTCTTTCCTTTTCTCTTTCTTTTGTCTTTCCCCTTCCCTCCCTTTCCTTCCCCCTCCCTCCCTCCCTCCCTCCCTTTCTTCTTTGCTTCCTTCTTATTTTTTAACACAGTGTCTAGCTAAACTGCTAAATTACCCAACCTAGCAGCTTGGGGTAGAACTTATGATCCCAGTGTGTCTGCCAACCAGAGCATCAGGACTGTGAGTATGCACCTCCACACCCAATTCACTTTTATTTTCTTAATGATCATTTCACACAAGATTCTTTATCATATCTGTTGCTTTTTCACTTAAGGTAATTTAAGTATTCTTATAAAGTAAAAACAAGTGGAAATTATGCTTTGTCACTCCATTATTTTTGCTTTAAAATTATAGAAATAAATTTTATGTGCTATAACTGGAAAATTCTATTCCTAATAACGGAACAATAAAATTTTGAAACAATGATAATAAAATATTTATATTATAAAACTGTTTTAAAATTTGGTCTAAAATCACCCCATCTTTATTGAATATATCCCATAAGCAATATTACTAAAAGAAATCAAGAATATAGTATGTAAATTAAGTACAGTTAATTTAGTAAATAAAAATTTAATATCTTCCAAATTTTTAAATTTCAAAAGTTTTTTCTCATTAATATTGAATGATGGAAAATACATTATGAATATTCATGTATGATATTTTTGAGGTTAGAAATAAGACAAATTTGTTTTGTTCAGTAAAAATATGTATGTGAGAACAGTGAGTTCTGTTTTTTGTGACAATAAATAAATATGAACCCACTATAAAATAAAAATTAATCCACTAATTCTTTCATACTTTATGATCAATGTTTTCCTATGAATTTACCAAAGAGAACTATAGTGCTATTACATGATTGGCCTGAAGGCTAGTATATAATTTTCTACTGGTATATAGACTAGGAACATGTCTTAGTTAACTCTCATTGCCCAGGCAAAATACTTGACATCCAAAGTTAAAGGAGGAAAGATTTATTTTGGCTGACAGATTGTAAAGATTTCAGTCCATAGTTTGCTGGCTCTAAGGCAGGGCAGCATGGCAGAGGGGCATTGCAGAGGAGAAACAGTTCATGATGGGAAGAAGGCAGAGGGTAGCAAACTACTAGCAACAGTAGCAGATTCTTTCTGCTCCTTTCATAGCCTATATAGGCTACCTAGCTTAGGGCAGGCATCAAATTAATCAGTGGGCTAGTTTAGTAACCACACCCTTAACCTCATCATCATACATCATACACAATCCAGCCACCACTGAAAAAGCCCCACGTATGACTGCATGATGCTTTAGGAGACCACTGAGATACAATCCACAACAGAACAATTCAAAATTTCATAGAAATTAGATTCAGATTTATTGAAATTTGAATAAATATTTTAATACAATATTTAAAGTAGCTCATTTAATAACTTTCTAAATAATATAAACTAAGCAGTACAGAATTACATAAAACTTAGTCTGTGAAAGTCATCCAAGGTATTTGAGGAAACATGTACCAGTCTCAGAATATATTTGTTATATATTTTTAAATTGGAGCATCTCTTAGTTCTCACTCTTATGCTATGTCATATTATATTAATGTTCAGTGATTTTCAAGGGGCTTTTTCTTTCTGGCTGATAGCATATCCTATTGTGAGTAGTTGGAAAGACATTTTTGTAATTTGGAATAAATAGAAGAAACGATGTTTTTTTGAATTCTGTATTTGTTAGTTCCCTTATTTTCTTTCATGGAACTCTTTCAATGACATTACATTCTTGGCAAGATATGAAATCATTAAATACAGATTTTCTTTATTGTGAGAACTGAAACAAGTTCATCCTTGATCTTTCACTGAATCACTCTGAGCCAAACATACTTTCTTATTTCAGTGCTAAACAATATTGTAATCAGCCAAAAATGAATTAGCTGCTGTCTTCCAAGTCTATTCGCTCCTGAAAAGTGGGACTGTGAACGAACTATAAT
>NW_004955424.1:3659857-3692061 GCF_000276665.1 Chinchilla lanigera
GTCACTGGGTAAATTCTTCCCATTCCCATTCAGCCCATCTAGGTTCAAAGTTACCCAGCCCACTCTCTAGAATGCTATAAATACACTATATTGATTTTCTCTCCTTAACGTAGTGTTAATACTCTATAAAAGTGGCACTCGTTCATATTGCCACAAATCTAATTACCATATTTTACTTGATCAACAGGCTTTCAGGTTGACCTTTTGAGAAATAGGTAGTTGATGGTCTATCATGATTCCCTGAGATTTTTTCCCTGCAGTTGCTTGAGAAACTCATATTGGAACCCTGGCTCCTGTTCAGTTCCTCTGAGCTCTCTATTAGTGGATCTCTCTGACCACAGTGTAGTGAGTACACATCACATCTGAGCTCTGGCCACTTTTCTTTGAGCGCAAAATATTACTTATTTTTGTTTCTACAATGGAAAAAATCTATCTGGACATTTTGTTTATTTTATTAGATTTAACAACTGTTACCCTTGATAGAAACCTGTTACTAGCAGTGCTGCCTATCTTTGTGTATATCCTCATTGTTTGTTACACGTCCAAAGGGAAATTATTTTAGGAAAAAGAATAGTGGGTCCAATATGTCCACTCTCCAGACAGCCTTAATCTCTGGATGTTTTATTTTGTCTATGCGAATATTGTGTATGGAGAAACCACTTCAAATGTTCTGGGGAATTTAATTTGTTGGATTTTAATTGCAGATAGCCAATTGTTAGTTTAGTTGTTTGATGCGTGGAGTGCTCAGGATCACAGTGAAATGAGTGCTGGGAAGAAAGTGAGTGTAGAAAAGGGAAATGGTTATACTGTGTATGAAAACAGAGCTCTTTTTTATTATTTCTGCAGTTATCTGTCTGGGAAGCCACACTGCAAATTCACCAGCAGTGAGTGAGGAACCAACAGGACCAGGTCTATGAATGTCAACTTCACTATTTTTTTTACTTATGTTTCTAGGCACATCAACATTTTCTTAGTCTGTGTGTATGACATTTCAAGATGGACTGTTGCTTCATACATGCATGCACTCTATATTGCAATTAATATGCATATTTCTCTTCATGACATTGTTCTGAACTTTGGATGGAAGAGAGAAATCAGAATGAATCTGAAGGGGCTGGGGATTTAGCTCAGCGGCAAAGCACCTGCCTGGCAAGCGCAAGGTCATGAGTTCAGTTCCCGGTACCGGAAAAAAAAAAAAAAAAAAAAAAAAAAAAAAAAAGAATGAATCTGAGACTGCTTTAGCATCCTTATGTTGCATCTCCAAAAGTTGTGTTTGAACAGTAGCGAGGTCAAAACTAAATCATTATCATGTGATTATGGAGGCTGAGAGTGCAAATTCTAGTCTGCATCCAGTATTAGGTGGAAGACTGATGTACCATCGCAAAGATGGTTCAGGAGGTACCACCTCATACTTTCATACTCATGTTTTATTGTGCCCACTCCTTTAGGGGATTTGTCCAGGCATACCAACATTAGGCAGAAAAATTGGTCTTATTGTGTCTAGTGATTAAAGCATTGTTATTATTCAGAAACACCTCCATAGAAACACCCAGAAAAATTGACAAAATATTTGGGCACCCTGAAACCCAGCCAGGTTGACACAAAAAATTAACAATTACAGGTTGTTTATTGTTGGATATTTAAAAGCATATCCATCCTCTACCAATTGGACACTGTTAAAGTTTTCTATCTCAGTTGTGACAACTGATAGATATTCTACTTAACAAAGCTGTGTGCTGGTGTGACTGGGGCATCTAGGTCTTGAGTTTTCTATGAAATTCCCACACTGTAGTCTGTATGCTCTATCTCAGGAGTAGGCCGAGGTCTGTTATGATCAACCAAGAAAAGTGCCATAATTCTTTGCTTTGTTCAACCTTGAGTGAAACCTCCCAAAGCCTATCTTTCTTCACACTTCCAATGATTATATGATGATGTTCATTAGGAAAAGCAATTCAGGAAACGGAAATGTAAGAATTTAGAAGACTGTCTCCCTATAGAGTTGTAAATCACTTCAGGTGGCCTTTATTCTGAGGAGACAGGCTGCTTTTGGCTTTTGGACATCCCTAACACCTACACACTGCCACTGTTCTAAGTCTGTCATGATACTGGCTACATGTCCAGAACACCTGCCAGGCAGAAAGCTGCTCTGTGTTCAGCCAACTTGCTCAGAAACCCTCTGAAACCACACATTTTCTCTCAAAATTATTAGGTGACCGTACCACTCATGGCAGCAGCTGCCTTGGCCCAATATTCTCCCCTCTGGGTTCTGGGGTCAACTCCAAAAGTCAGGCTGAGCCCCTGAGCAGAGGTACCCAGAGTGTGGGCAATGAGGTGGAAATGACCATTAGACCAAGTCCTGTTTGCTTGATGTCTTGGTTACTTTTCTCTTCTTGCTGAGACAAAATACCTGACACCAAGAATTAAGGAAAGAAAAGTGTACTTTGCTCACAGTTTGTGGAGGTTTCAGTCCCTACTACATGGCAGAGGGTAACAGTTCATGGTAGAAGAAAACAGCAAAGGCAGCAAGAGCAAAAAGCGAGGAGCAGAAGCAATCTTCTTTCGCTCCCTTACACTGTATGTAGGCTATCCGCCTATGAGTGCAGCAGTCACCCTGATAATCCCAATACTGTACCATGGATCAGTCAAAAACTCTAAAAGCCCACCCCATGACTGTATGAGTCTTTGGGGAGCCATCCAGACAAACCAAAACAGTTGAGAAAAGTTCTTGTGGTGCCAACTACATTAACCACTTAGAAAAATTCACAGATTTCACATTAAATCTTGCTTACAATGATCATCTTGTTGTTCTCATGGGCTCCACCAATTCTCAAGTATTTTCCCATGCCATGATCTATCTTAAAATCCTGACAACTAAGCCCTAAAATCCTATAAGTGTATTCAACAAAATCTTATTCTCTCTTCTTGCTGCAAATTTTTAAACTAAGACTTAATTGTATGCTGTTCAGAGAAAGTATACAACCAAAAGCTTCTAGTAAGCATTACCGTAAAATCTAAATTGGTGGGAATAAGTATACACATGGACACCTACATCATTTATCACAAAAGTTAAATGTAACAGATTAAACACATCTGTTACCCACCCACATTTCCATGAGAGATCTCCTAGAATGTTCCCTGAGATTATTTCCTGACCCGGAAGCTTCAGCTGGAATAGCCTGTAGTCTAGCGCCTGAGTGATGACAGAGGTGTGAGGAAAGCACAAACTGAGCCTGTGTCCCAGGTCTTCTCAGAAGTAGCTGGATCTTTATGAGCCCAAGACAACAATTCTCCTGTCCAAATATCCAGGCAGGCAGAGCTAGGAAGCTCCCCTATGCAGGTCTTTCTTTAATGACTGCACAATTCCAAGCATTTTCCATTTGTATGATCTGACTCAATGAACCAAAAGAAGATGGTCTGTCCAAACATCCAATGGTGAAATTTGAAGGTACATATTCCCCAACAATAACAATTCCTTATCTAGTTTCTCAGGGAAAGAAGCCTTTTGCTTTCCTCTCCGTGATGTAAAGAGCCCTTCAATTCATCTATTCAGTGCTATCCACATCAGTTACTCTTGGGCTAGGTGCCATATCTGGGGAGAGCTTACAAGATCCCCAGGTGTTCTGTACAGACATTCAAATTTGAGAGACTGCTATCCCAGAGGACTACCTGCGAGAAGGACCTCCCTAGATGTGCTGTAAATGCAGAACCCACTTCAACCATCTTCAAATCAGATTGAAAGTATCCACAAAAGGGAAACAGATCCTTTTTGCTCCACTCACAGGAGAGCTATGTATGAAGCAGGGAAACCTAAGGCAAAATTCCTGCCCATAGTACATTTTTGAAACATTAAATAAGTTTTGCCTTTTTTTGTTTTTTCTTTTTTTAGTCTTGCCTTTTTGGGGCAGACTTGTGTATTTTAAAACCTTGGGGTAAGACCCACTGGGAGATTTTTCAGAGGAAAGTGTTATGTGTCATACATGTATTTGAATAAAGAAAATGGATATTGTAAAAATAATTTCATTTAGGCAGATTTGTTTGAGGAAAAGAGTATATATTAGGCCTGAGATTACCAAAAAGAAAAAAAAAAAAAAAAGAAGGGCATATTCATCTATAAACCTGGCAGGACTTTAAATAGGTAAAGTGTTTTACTGATCTCATGGATGTTGATGAATCTGACTGTATTAGTGAGCTCAGGCTGCTACAACATAGCAGTAACTGCATAGCTTAATGAGAAATTTATTTTCTTCCATTGCAGCTGCTAGAGAGCTGAGATCAGATGCCAGCCATGTCTGGCTGTGGTGAGGTCTCTGTTTTGGTTTACAGATAACTTCTTTCTCCTGTGTTCTTGCATGAACTTATGCATGTACATGAAAGGGTGGGGCTGCGGGAGGAGAGAGAGAGAGAAAGCGAGAGAGAGTATGCAAAGATTTGAAAATTTTCTCCTTATAAGATAACTGATCTGATTATATTATGTCTTGTCACTTAGAATGTCATTTAACAATAATTATTTCCCAAAAGGCGCTAAATCAAGCATATTCATATGAGTAGTTAGGGTTTCATCATATGGACTTCATGGGGACACAATTCAGGTTATTCCTTCTGTAAAGTTAGTCATAAACTGGAGTCTTCATTTTGTCACAAAATCATGTTGGAGAGGCATATTATTTTTTGTTGTTTTGACTCAAAACCACTTGATAAGATTTAGCATCATAGTCTCCTCTGAGTTTCATAAATACAATAACTTGCCTCGAGCCAAGGGTAATGAGTACCTTTCTATAACTTACAGAATGGTACATATTTTGAAAATTATTTTTACTGATAGAAACAGTCAGGATCACTGTTTTTAACTCAGTTAATTTACTTTTAGCTGCCATGGCCTTTGGAATATGTGTTTTAAGCATTACAGATTTTGTACAAAGCCATAACAAGGTGGAAAAGTTTTTCCCTTTATTCTTCTAAACATCTCTTAGAAAAAAGAATGAAATAAGTCAGACTCCATCCAGCTGTTTGTTGATAATTATATTTTTGTTGCCATAAGGAATATACCTGCATAATAGTTCGTTACAAGGTATTATAATTTTGATTTTCCAAGCAAAAGATCTCATTTCCTTATGGGGAAGATAGACATTTCCTCTGATGTGTTTTCTAAACTTCTTAAAAGGGTTTTTTGACTATCTGTGGCCATAACATTTCTACTAGGGAGATAAAGCTCAAATGGGTTTGTTAAATACCCATCTTACCTCTTGGCTTTTCTCTATTTATTTATTTTCTAAGGTTATTCAATGTGAATTCCCAAGACTTGAATGAGAGATATAATGATTGCCACATGTCCCCTTCAGCTAAATTTAAAGTTTTTATCAGATAGACCATTACCAAAGGGGCATATAAACATTGCGTGGCTATAAAAGATACAATTCAGCAAACCACAGGAAAGGGAATCTCTGCATTCTTTGGAAAGACAGCAAAGGCTACATTGTGTGACAGGATGCAATAGCCATGCAAATGAGAGATAACAAATACCAAGACTAGAGTACCGTCTTCTTCACATATTTATCAGGATGTTTTGAGCAACAAATATAACTATCAACTTGTAGAAAGCTTAGTATCAAGATAATTGTGAAAAGTACCGAAATGCATTGTATCTCCATTCATGTGAGGATAGGTAATGAACTTAGTCAAATAGAATTTCCAAAATTTTGTACATTAAGATTATCAAAGACATTTGAGGTATTAAGAAGCCTATGGCATTTGAGAGTTGTGAGTTGTAATGCATGATAGGAATAAATGGACAATTCATTTAATGTCATTTATTATATAATGAGAATTCTTTAACAGGGAAAAAACAAAGAAAAGCAACCAAAAGCTTTTATTTATTGCTAATAGAAATCTTACATTGTGAAGCAGAATAGCACTGACTTCTGGTAACAGAGACTTTATATTTTACAACTACCTAAGGTATCTTTGAAATAACAATAAAAAAGAAACAGAAACACAAAGCACCAGGCAAGTCAAAAACTGCACGTTCTCAGTTCTTGGAAAATAATGAATTATTTCAGTTCTATCACCTGTTTATCAAACACTAACAAAGGGTTTAGGTGCCTTGATTTCAACTTTGGTCTACTAAAATTGTTCCTGGTTCTTAATGTTTTATTGGGTATAAAAATGTAGCAATTATCCCACGACATTCTTTAAGCTTGCTTATTCTAAATCAGACAGTATTCCTTTGCCCCCAAAATTCATCCTTCCCAAATAAAAGTCAAAAGTACATTTCACAATATATCTGAAAATTGGCTTTATTATATATACTCTCCACCATAAAGTGCTGAGAACTTCTTTCTATGGATCCTCTTCTGAAACTCTCTAGCTTCATCTTCTACCAAGGGAAGATTTTTTTTCACTCTTTTTAAAAAATTAAGGAATGTTATAGTCTCTGTTTTGTTTTCTAATGTTCTGAGAACTCTAATTCTTCATAATTTAGTATGTACTTATGCCTCAGCTATACAATTACCGCAGCTACTCTTCTTTTGATATATTGCACCATGAAAACTGACAGGAGGGAAGGGGCATGGGAAATAAAGAAGAAGCAATGTGTATCAGGTACAGCCACAAATACCCCACAATGACTGCGATTATTATGTTTATCTACAATGTAGCAATAATAAAAGCTAAAAGTAACCTAATACAATATTTGTGAAAAGCCATACTGGGGAGGAAATGATGAAGACATCCGTTAAAGGTTCTCCTGCGCTTTCTTTTGCTCTCTGCTTGTGACCATATTTTCTATTGTGGCTCTATCCGGTGTGGTGTTCCCCCTCTCCTTTGGGAACTGTAAGAAATAAACTACTTGTGTGATGGCAGTTCTTTCCTCATCTTTGGCTTGATCATACCTGAATAAAATAAAATCCAAGCAAGGTTTCTCACGCATTTGAACAGTTATCACTTGCTAGTGCGTTTTATTTAGAGAAACAGCATATGTTGTTCATGAGGGCCTGATGTCTTCATTCATTTTAGGTACTTGTAATCCCCTACTAAAGAAAAATTTGAATGTCATCTTTCCCACTGGTCAGAAACATTGGTTTGAGTTGATGTTTTCACACTCTAAGCAAGGCTCTTAGCTATCTCTTACTTTCCTGTAGCACAACTTTGGAGGTATAGTTTTCAAATATTTATGGCCTGAGTAAGTGTTGATGAATCTCAAAGCACAGTGGTACATAAATTCACAAACTTAATTCTGCCCACCATTTTGGTGACAAACCGAATGGCATAAAAACTGAATCAAATTGCCCCAAAAGGTCAACAGTGAACCTAACCATTGTCAAGTAGAGTGGTCCCTTGGTTTAGGAACTAACTTGTTTTGCAGTTTAGGGGAAGATAGCAATTTGGGGGAAGATTTGTGTTTGTGTGAAGAAGATGGATGTGGTCATGTTTATCACCCAATTCACAGTTTGATAATGGAAGCAAAATTTTGCTGAATGCTTTCGTTGTGTGAACCAAGTTATTTACAAAAAGAAGTAATCGTGAATCTAGGTATTATTGTATCATCTATTTATTACATTATTTCTCTAGTTCTTTTTTGCATTTCCTCTTCTTATAATAACATGAAGAGAGTATTTGATTTTTTAACAAAAACATGAAACTAACATTAGTTTTTGTCCATCACAACAGTGTACAAACATATATAAAATCAGAGTTTACAGATATAAAATAACTAATGTGCATTTATCAAATAGCTTTTCTGAGTCAGGCATTAAGAATGTAATGAGAATTACAGTACAGTTTTTTTGTTTTGTTTTGCTTTTTGTTTTTACATTCTAGCAGCATGGCAAATTACCACAAATCTAGATTTTATGTTATATTAATTGGGTATTTAAGTAAGAGCTGGTCAATCCTTCTTGTCAGCCGGACATGCTGAAGACACTGTATTTTCCTTGTCTTTTTTGACTGAAACCTATATTCATGTATCTAGGCTCCTTTTTGCCAAAGTCTTGTTCAAGATACAAATTATAATAATAAATTAAAGTAAAAGCCTTTCTCTTGGTAAGAAACTTATGGATCTTATGAAATCCCCACATTGGCATATAATTTCTTTGTACTTAAAAATCTAAAGAAAGAGTTGGAAAACTACTTTCTTTCCCTAGTCTAAATATTTCTAGTGATAAAAATTCCAAGAAATCTGATGGTCCTACCAGGGTCGTGATTTTGCTAGCATGGGCAGAAGTATTGAATGTTACTCTGTAGTGGTCATTGACTTTGCCCTTTGCCCTAGACATACTTGTGCTAAGACCTAATCAAAGGCTATGGGCAGGTAGTACAGAGCATGGGATTTCCAGGAAGCACATGAAATCAGGACCAAAACACAGATTTGACACGCTACTTTGCTACCGCATATTCCTAAAACAAGTATGGTGTCTTGGTTACTTTTCTCTCATTGCAGAGACAAAATACTCAATGCCCAAAATTAAGGAAGGAAAGGTTTATTTAGCTTACAGTTTGTGGAGGTTTCAGTCCATACTTGGTTGGCTCTGAGACAGAGTGGCACATGGCAGAGGGTAAAGGTTCATGGTGGCAGAAGATAGCAAAGCAAAAGAGGAAAAGGGGAATGGCAGAGCTAAGCAAGCCTCTTTCCCTCACTTATATTATAAGGATGCTACCCCCACCCAGGGGGCATGTAGCACTCACATAATCTCTATGCCCTCCTCTTGCACAGGCTCAAGATGAATACAAAGTAAGCACTCTGGCTCCCTGCTGAATCACATAGTTAACCTTCTAAACTTCTCACACTCACACAATGAACAACATCCTAACGTAGGAAAGGCATATCACTTTCACCCCAGGAAGTAGAACCCATGAGTAACTTAGCCAAACCTCTAGACTCCCCAAATTGACACAATGTATCAACTATAACATGTGGTACATAGTACATTTTGTGGTTTTGGGAAAAGGTGGATTTGAAGGGAATATATGTAAGAAAAATACTGGCCAAAAGGCAACGAGGGAACAACTCAGATTGCCTTATTAAGCAAAATTAGTTCTAGTGTTGTCTCTCCAATATATTGTCCTTTTTCTTCAATAACTATTTTTCTTGTGTAACTGCTCTTTAATTGATAACATAAAAGCACTGGAGCCTAAAAATGAGTTCTGTTTACTGTAGGTTCTTTCCTGCTGCATAGACAAATGCAAACAGTTCTGTATTATTAGTGAAGTTTGCAGTTAAGACTAATTACATGAGAAGGCAAATGTTTTGTCAATCTCTGCATTGATTTGGCACTGCCTAAAGTAAGCAATGAAAGAATGTAGAACTTACTTTTCTCTGCATACCAGCCCCTAGACTAATAGCAATCAGAGTCTTTTTTAAAAACAGAAACTGTTATCATCTTTTTATACAATATGAATTTTACTTTCCAAAACATCATCTTTTCTGCAAAATGAAAAGGTGCCAATTTTGGCATTTACCTGTTATTAAAAAGAGCTGAAAGACTCTCATCTGAGAGCCACGTTAATGCCTTTTTTAATATAGGCATTTATATTTATTTGCTTTTGATATAGACACAATCTCTTGAGGAAATCATTCATTTGGTTTCCCTTTATTACAAAAATCATGCACAATCATTCTCCTGTATTTTTATTTATCCATTTTAGAATTAAATTACTTTTTGAGAACATTTGATGCCTGTCTCTTTCCTGCTGTCAATTGTCAAATGTCATAGGACATTTCTTCCCTAAATTTAAAGATGAACAAAGGAGAGATTTGTCCATTTTCACAAGAATCTTAAAGAACCAGTGTTTGTAAAGTACCAGTGTATACCAGAATCTTAAAGTACCAGCGTGCATTTCTCCGTGTTTTCCATTCTCCATCACAGACACTGTAATGTTCTAGGGAGTAATGACTCTATCAGAGTTCCTGGAATACAGATGATGAAGATTGTAAGCAACACCTTCAGGCAACACAACAAAGACCTCTGCTACATAGCAATAACAGAGCTGCATTCTTACCAAGCACTTAAGTGTGAGTGCTGTTACTTTGGCATACTTTGACCAGTGTACTAGGTGTGAAGTATAAGAAATTAAAGCAGGGAAAGCAGATTACTATTCATCCATCTCAAATGTACCTCCTCACTTCTGACACACTTATCCCATCATTCTTGCCACTTTCTGAAGCAGTTCTGGAAGTTCTCTTTTGTTCTCCAAACAACTCAGAATCTTTTATGTGTGAACCCTTGCACCAGGAACCAAAGGAAATTCAAGGTTTGTTGGAGTGTGGGAAAAGTACTGATTGATTTTGGTGAGGGTATGAATATGAGAATGGTTTTGATGAAAGACATAAAAAACAAGTAGAACATGCCATGTAAAGTGTTATGGTTGACACACTGTGTCAACTTGAGTCTAGAGGTTTGGCTAAGGGACTCAGCAGTTCTCCATCCTGGTGTGCAAAGCACATGCCCTTCCTGCTCTAGGATGTTGTTCATTGTGTGAATGTGAGAAGTTTAGAAGGTTAACTATGTGAGTGCCCATTTCCTGGGTGGGGGTAGCCTCCTTACAATATAAGGGAGGGAAAGAGGCTTGTACACACTGCCATTCCCCCGTTTGCTCTTTTTGCTTTGCTGTCTTCTTCCTTGGAGCAAGCCACGTAAGGACTGAAACCTCCATAAACTGTAAACTAAGTAAACTTTTCCCTCATTAATTTGGGGTGCTGGGTACTTTGTCTCAGCAATGAGAGAAAAGTGACCAAGACATAAAGTAACTACAATAGTTCAGATTCACTATATGTCTAAGAAATTATGAGTTGCTGGTTTTATCCACAGGGCATTGCTGGAATATACGTGATATGAATCTGTGTTAGGCAAATAGTGTGGTTTAGCAGAACTATAGAGGAAGGACACACAAATTCAGAACTTCAGATAGCGTGTGATCTCTTACAAGGTTTTTTGGTTTTATTTTCTCAGTAATGATGACAGTAGGTAGGGAGTCATTTGGGGTATCTTCAACTAAGTCCTTACTCAGGGACCTGAAATGTCTTGAACAGACTGTTTCAAAAGAGGAAAAAATTAACATTTACTAGGACTCTCAATTTCTGCTGAGAAGCTACAAAATTGTTAATCCCTTTTTTTGCCAAGTGAAATGAGAAAAAGAGATTATCGTTAATGAATTTCTGTTTTTGTAAAATGAGGCCACACTAAACACCAACCCCAAATCAATGGTAACAGGTGCATAGAGAAGATGACCAAGTTACTATGGTTCAAATTATGGTTTCTTTAGGTTACAACAATACAAAGGTCATACACATTCAAGAGAAACTGTTACTTAAATGTTCAGTTTGGATCCTTTTCCAGTCTAGTGAGGTACAATGTGATAATTTCTTACAGCGCAGGGCAGAAGCATCAGCCACACCATCCTGAGGGTGAAGATGCATCCTCTAGTCCTGTGTTGCTGAGCCATGCTTGGTGAATGAGGCCTCTGAAGTGCATTTTCAATTTTATACTCTGAATCTGTGATAGGATTATAGGGATATCATTCCATTCTAAGTCAAGGAGCATTTCTACAGTGAATCACAAGAGCCATACACTGGAAGGAGTATTTAAATTGCCTGTTTGTTTGTTTGAGGGGCTAGGTCTTTCAATATAGTCTAGGTCACTCTAGAACTTGCTAGATAGCCCAGTCTGTCCTCCAATTTGGAACACTCCTGCCTCAGCCTCTAGAGTGCGGGCATTACGGTCATTTACCACCATATCTGGATAAATTATCTCTTTTATTAAATGCTGGAGCTAGAGTTTGAAATAGCATGAGAGAGATAGTCTCCAGGGGGAGTAGAAATCATAAAGTTTTCCCCATTATTTGTTGTGCTTTCTATCCAAAAACTCACCAAGATTCAAGGATATGTCTTGGTTCCATCTATTGTAATAAAATTCTCAGCACTGAATATCATAAACTAAAGAGATTCATATGGCACATGACCAGGTGGTCTAAAAGGCATCAAGCCAATCTCTGGATTGTCAATTTCATGAACAATCCTATAGTACTTTTGGTTGGAATTAACTTTAGTTTGTGAAATGTTTAGATAAAGTGGCAAAACTTGCTTAGGCAATATAGAGTAATTTTTCATCTTATTAAGGTTTTTCAATGACATTCTGTAAATATTTACAGCTCTTTGTGTAGGTTTTGTACATTTTTCCTAGGTTAAAAAATTGTGGCTATCTTTAATTAAATCTTTTCATGCTATTTTCTTTGTATGTACTTTGCACATAGTTAAAATTATACTGCCCAACAATGTGTCATAGCAAAATCTTGGAAACAACCCAAATGCTCAAAAACTGAGGAGTGGGTAAGAAAAGTGTGGTATTTTTGTACAATGGAGTATTACTCAGCTATAAAGAAAGAGGCTTTTATAGGTAAATAGATGCAACTAGAGGCCATAGTCATAAGTGAAATAAATCAGACTGTCATGTGTAAACACCATATTATCTAGTGTAAGAACCTGAAAAAGTAAATAAAACTTAAAAGTACAATAGACATTCTGAAAGGGAAAGGAATTGCTCAATAGGAAAGAACAAGTGGGATGATGGAGGAGAAAAGAAAGATAGAAGGAAAGGAAATATATACATATATATATACATATATATGTACACACATACATATATACACATATAAGTGCATATATATGTAGATAGCTAAGATAGCTAAGATAATTGTACTACTAAGTTATATTGGTTTATTGAAAGGAAATGTTAATGTTTAATTGTTTGATCAATTGGGGATACCTATATCTGGTAATTTTAGCAACTAATTTGAAGATAACAATAAGTAATACAACAACCATTGTTGATTTCCTATCATCTTGTTTTGAAATTCTGTATCTTTTTTACAGTTTTTGTGTTGTTTTATTTTTGTCTTTGTTTTTATTATTTTGTTTTGTTCTTTTATCTTTAAATAAAAAAAATACTGCCCATAGAATTCTTTTTTTGTTTTTGTTTTTGTTTTTTTTCCGGTTCCAGGAACCGAACTCACGACCTTGCGCTTGCCAGGCAGGCGCTTTGCCGCTGATCTAAATCCCCAGCCCCTGCCCATAGAATTCTTGAAAGACTGCTGAAGACTTTGTTTTTTTAACATACCGTTATGCCCCCAAAGTATCCTGAGTAATGAAAATATTGTTTTTATTGTTACATAATTATTCACCCCATATTTGTATACCCTAATTTAACCATTCTTTATTGTTTGTTAAATACCTGTGCTTCCAGTTTTTGAAACTCTGACTACTAGTGTTATTAACACCTTCCTACGCAAATCTTTGTCTTATTTTAAACTGTTCATTAAAATATATGTCATAATTCTCTATCTTTTAAAAATAAAATTTTTATTTCAAAAATATAAAACTGATCACTCTTGTGATACTCAATACATTCAGTGGGACCAACATTAATGCATTCAGGAAGGTAGAACGCCACTATCTAATTACTTCCCAATAGGTGCCATCTTAGTAATATTGTCATCCTGAGTACTTAGCAATGAACACATGAGGCTTCCAAGAAAGAACCAAACCATATCTAAACCAGACCAGGAGCCAAGAAAGCCCTGCTATAGCATTGGTCGAGGAAAGATGGAATAACTGGCCTAAAATCCAAGTGGAGAATTCTGCATAACAGAGGCCTACTTTTTGAGAAAAAGACTTAACTAAAGCTGTATACGCTTAGGAAGAAGTGAATTTACTCAATTCCAACCACCTTTAGCATTACTGTTGTAACTAAGTAGGGAGAGAGAAACCTAAAATCCTTTGTAAGAGGTACAACTTCATGACATGCGCTCACTAAAAGTCTGAGATTGATAGAATGTGTGGCTTTAGCATACCCATGCCTTAATACCCCGTGAAAGGTGTCTCATATAATAATACTTGAAATAACCACAAGAAATACAGCATTTACTGAAAGAGACAGAAATAAGTTTTTGGGAGAAGTCAGAAGCTTCTGTTACCTATAATTATAAAGACAAAAACAAAAGCATTAGACACAGCCCAATTCTTAGCACAGTAAAATAAATCCTTACATTAAAGACTTCATAAATCAAATCTTATTACCCAATTAATAAGGTCTGAAATTCAACAAGAGAACAAGTTATGATAAAATGTAAGGGAAAAAACAATCTGAAGAGGGACAGAAACATTAGGATCAGATGAGACATGACAGAAGTCCAATTTCAGAATTATCATACAATAATTTAAAATGACTACTATTAATACTTTAAGAGCTCTAATGGAGAAACTTTATAGCATAGAAAGCATGAGGAGTTCAGAAGAGGAGAGATGGAAACTCTCAAAAATCAAGAGAAAATGCTAAGTGTCAAAACACTACTGGAAATAAAGGATATCTATTGTGGTCTTAAGAGTATATTGGCCAAAGTAAAAATATTAGTGAGCTTGTGTATGTCATGAGAATCTTCACTTAATGAAATTTACATATATATACACACAGAAACACACACACAATTTTAAAGGATATAACATTTTTGAGATAATTTCAAATGATCTGACATTCATGCCATTGGGCTACCCAAGAGGTAAGAAAGAATAAAATAAGAAAGAACGAAACGCAAAAAAAAAATTTACAAATGAAAGTAGTTGAGAATTTTCTAAAATAAATGATAAACACCAGACCTCAGATCCAGGGAGTTCAGAGAACACCCAGGATAATAAACATCTTAACCTGAATTCAAATTACACATTGCAATATGGAAGAAATCAGGGTGAGAAAGCTACTTACACATGATTCCAACTATATAAGATTTGGGTAAAATCAAAACTATTGTTAAATGCCTCTGCTTTAGCCAAGGGGCTAAGGTGAACGATGGATTAAAAAGATAAATTACAGGGGAAATTTTAGGATGATAAAAACTCTTCTTTGTGACCCTACTATATGCATAATATTATTCATTCATCAAACCCCACATAATTTACAACACAAAGACTTAATCTTTAGTATATTCTGATTTTTAAAATAATTAGAAAATCTCTGGATATAAGAAAAGTTGTAGCCAAAACAGAAAACCCTAACTTCACTATAATTGTATGAATCAATTTCATTGAAGTCAGTATCAAGAAAAGGTATTGACCAAAGTAATTTTGGAAATTGGTGGAAGTTGTAAGAGTACCAGTAAAAAAACATAAAAACCTGTATATAGCACTTTGATTTTAAAGTTATTTCTTAGCGTATGTTGGCTAACAATTATGATAGATGTATATATTGGTATTTAACATTTAAGTAAGTAAATGACAGATGGTGGGATGCAGATTACTTACTGATAGAGTGGGAGGTGAGAGATAAGCAAGGGGGAGGCTAGTATGACTCACGTGTTGCTGGACTTGATTTGGAGACATCAGTACACACTTATTGTTAACTTCATATAGATACGGAGGGTTTATGGATATGCCTGTAGCAGAAGTTCACACACACACGTATTTCCTTACCCTGACAATTAAGACTGCCTAGCAGCAATGACATTCCAGTGGTAACAAGCTCACCTAGCATCCTGATCTTGTTGGTCTCCAATGTTGTTCTCTAAGATTAGAATATGCTTTCCAGGGAGAAGTGGCTAATACTTGAAGTGGGGCAAAAAATATACAAGGACCTGGAACATCTTGCAATTGTCAGGAAGTATGAAGTGATGAAATCAACTTATATCCTCTGTACTTTGTGGAGGAGACAATAGAGGCCAACAAGAACCTGCAGGGGCCACAGCTAGAAAAATTCAAGCAACAGTATACAGTAGCACTGGATTATAACTTAAGAGTGCAATAGATATTTTTGAATCTATACTGGTATAAATAAACTATTGAATGAGTTAGTTCTTGCAGAAGAGATATAATATCTTGTGCAGAAGAAGTCCAAATAATTTATACATCTACCACAATTTCAAGGAGAGAGAATGTCATTCTCCATTGCTTAAGGGGCATGTTGTGTATAGTGACTTATTTTCAAAGACTATAGTAAGAAAAAAGAATGGTTTATTCTATTTTTCAAGTTCTTCTATTTATTTTTGTCTATTAGCACATGTTCACAGTTCATAATTTTTGTATTTCTTCTGAGGAGTAAGTACGTATACATAATAAATCTTAAATCCCTTTTCAATCCCTGCCACTACATTCTCCCCCTGGTCCCTCCGTCTTTTGAATATTTCCTATTTGAGAAAGGTCTATCTTTATCTTTGAGAAAGATCTTCCTATAGTCCACCTTCTATTTTGCTCTGCATATTTTGAATTTAGGTGGATGTTATAGCAACTAAACCATATACTACCCACCTGTGTGATCAAATTAACATCCACAGTGATAAAATCCTACCCTATATCCTTGATATAATGTAATTAAAATGACACATTACCTTTGTGATCTTCCCCACACAACACATACTTCTGGTTTAACAAAGTAAATATGTAAATTTCAATAGAGGAACATTCTACAAAGTAACTGACCAGCTGGACTGAAAAGATTCGAGAATATCCAAAATGAAGAAAGTATGAGAAACTGTTACAGCCACGAGTTTTCTAACGAAACCTACAACTGAATGTTATTTGACATTCTGGATAGGATTTGGGGACAGAGAAAGAGCATTAGGTAAAACTAAGGAAATATGAATATATACTTACTTTAATAATGAGCTAATATTTTCCTTTTATCTTTTAAAAAGAATACTAAAAAAAGAGCAACAGCAAAATACCAACATCACAGACAAAAACAAAACAAAGCAAAAACATTAAAAATGATACAAGGTTTTAAAACAGAATCATACGAATATAAGAACTGCTAATATCTTTCTTTAATAAGTGTCCTCTACAAAAGAAAGATATAAAGAGAAACTAAAATTATTCTAAATACAAAATTCATTAAAATTAAAGAACATTTTGAATAACATAAAATTGGATTTACAATTAAGCCTTTGAAAGATGCTTGAAACTTGTACACAAAGCATCTTATGAGTAGCAGGAGGCTGAGATCAACAGGTGAGTCAAATAATTAGCACTCAGGTGTGCTCTGAAAGTTATTTGACCACAATGTCCTTGTCCACAGTTATAGAACTGAAAGGTTTATTGCACCTTAAAATGATATAAAATGGGTATTTTGGGACATCTGTAATGAGACAATAAATGAAGTTAATAAAGTCTTTGGGTTATAGTTCTTTCAGTTTCTCCTTTTTCTTTTTTCTTTTTCAATTCTCAAAAATTTAAATGGATTTTTAATGGAAAACAACATATTTTTCAATAATATCTATGTTAAAGATCAATGACATCTATGAACTTAATGAGGTTAATGTGTTTTTGGTATGTAATTTATAGGTCACTGTTTAAGCAATTTGTATTTACCTGTATTTTGATATTAATTTTAAAAACTATGAGCATTTAATTGAGAAATAAAAACTGTGTATATCCAAAATGCACAAGATGAATTGATGCATGTATAATGTATTAAATATTTCAATAAAATTAATGCATCAATCACCACTCACAGTTACTACTGTGTGTGTGTTGAAGATAGTCTAAGTAAGTGATTTTTCCAGTTTCAAGTAAACAATATAGTAACAAGAAATCTACTTACCAGGTTGTATATTAGATCCTTAGAACATATTTTTCTTATAAATGAAAATTTCTTCTCTATGACCAGTCTATCTATTTTCCTTACTTCTGAGTCCCTGGCAAAAGCGATTCTACTCTCTGCTTCTCTAAACTTGGCTTTTGTAGCTAGAATGTTTAAATGAGTTTGTCGAGTGTTTGTGTTTCTAAGTCTGGTTTATTTCACTTAGCATAATATTCCCTAGGTTCATCGATGCTGTCACAAGTAATAGTATTTCTTTCTGTATTATGACTGAATAATATTACATTGTGTAAGCCCAATTTTCTATCAATGGGGACCTAGGCTGTTTCTGTATTTCCACAACTTGGCCATTGTGGATAATGTTACAGCAAGTATCTCTTTGAGTTACTGATTTCAATAATTTTTAATATATACCAAGAGTGGTATTGGTAGTCAGGTAGTAGCTCTATTCTGAGATTTTTTCAGAAACCTCCACACTGTTTTGTGATTGCAGCTGTACCAATTTATACTCCCATCAGCCATGTCCAATGGCTCCTTACATTCTCAACTGCATTTGTTTTCATTCATCTTTGTAATAATATCTATCCTAGTGGTATTAGATGGTTTTGGTTACAGTTTCCTGGTAGGGAGTGATGTGGGTCAGCTGTTGGCCATTATTATGTCTCTTTTGGAAAAATGTTTATACAAATCTCTTGTTCATTTTTTAAAACTGGGTTATTTCAAATTTTTGCTTGTTAGCTGTGTAAATCCCTTATGTATTTTGGGTACTGATCTCTTATCAGACAAATGGATTGCAAATATTGTATCTTTTCCAAAGATGCTTTGTAATTTTGTTGATTTCCTTGCTATGAAGAAAAGAAAATTATCAGGTTCATATAGTTCTATTATACTTATTTAATTTGCTTTTTTGCCTGTGCTCTTAGTATCATATTAAATGTTTTCTAAGAGAGTGCCAAAGCGTAATTTCTCCGTATTTTTTAGAACTTTCTTGTTTCCATATTTAAAAACCTTAACTCCATATTGATCATTTTGATATATGGCATAAGAGATATATGGTATAAGAAATTGTAAAAGGTTCATTTTTTATTTTTTCTTCTGGATACTTAATAATTGCACTTTTTTTTTACAAGAGTATTTATAATAGTAGTCCAAAGAATGATATACAAGAGAGTGCAGGAAATCTGTTCATTCACTAAGACCAAGGAATCTAGCTGAGGACCTTGATCCCAAGGCAATGACGTACATGAATCCAGGTGAAGACCTAGAGCCCATAACTGCACCTCCCATGAGTCCAACTGGAGGGCCAGAGCCCATAACAATATCTCATGCAGGCCTTTTCATGGATCTCTGCTGGGAAGACCCAAAGGTCAGTGGTGGAATCTAGGAAGTCTGTGCCAGCAGGATGAAGGATCTGTGCTAGCAGGCTGAGGGATCTACACTGGAGCCAGGAAGCAACACTCAAAGAACCAGAGTTTCCCTGAAAAGTACCACAACCATCCTCAGCAACAGTGAGGTCCTGAGCTCCTGGGATGATGAAGGAAGCCAAGACTATCATTTTGCCTATTGTTTATTGTTATTTCAGTTGCCACATATTAGTTTACCATGTATACATGGGCTCAGTTCTTGGATCTCCATTCTTTTACACTCATCATGCCTGTTCTTAATGTCAATACCATACTATTTTTGTTATTATAACTTCATAGTATATTAAGCTATTAGAACCAATAAAAATTTAGTAGAGTCAACAGACACAAATCAGCAAACTCAGTCATATCTCTATAAGTTAATATTAAACTATCTGAAAAAGATTTTAAGAAAAAAATATTGTTAAATAGCACTTAAAGGAATAAAATGCTTAGGAATAAATTTGAACAAGGATGTCAGTGTTCTGTACTGAGAACTATCAGACATCAATGGAAGAAACTCAAGAAGATACAAATAAATAGAAAGACACCTTGTCTTCACAGATTAAAGAGGGTACATCGTTAAATTTTCCATACTACTCACAGTGAGGTACAGATTCAAGGCAATCCTTATCAAAATCCCAATAGCATTTTCACAGACAGAAAAAAGTGTCCTAAAAGTTGGGGGAAGCACAAAGAACCCCAAATAGCAAAAGGAATCCCAAGAAAGAGCAAAACTGGAAACACTAACCTGACCCTCCCTGTTTTCAAACTATGTCAGAAAACAATTACCATCAAAGTAATTCACCCTTTTATAAATACATGTAGGCATGAGTTATTTATGAGGTGTTACCACATAGTTAAGATAGCAAAAGCAAGTAAAGATTTTGTGTACACTGGCGCTACTCTACCTAAGTTAAACCCCTGTTTAGTCAGTTACTATGTATATAACCCAGGGCACATTAGTTATACTCACTGCACATATGCCCTTAACACTGTAACCATAGTAGTAAAAATATTCTATAGCTACTTTAAAAAGTTAATGTATCTAAAAATCATGGCTCTTTAATTGATGCATAATAAACTCTATTTAAATTTAAGGTCATTAAGTATCATTATTATTATTGACTACAAGGAAGCTTAAACACTCGGTACAGGTTTGCTTGATATGAAGATAAGTTTTCCTACATTCTATTGCCCTTCCTGTTTCCCCTTTCTTCCTTCGTGTCTCCTTTTTTATTTTTCCTTCTTCCATATTCTTTCTCCTTTGAGTGGGGACTATCATGCTATGTTGACCTACCTACAATACATTAGTGGCATGAGTTTGAAGTTTAGAAATCAGTATAGAATCAAATTTGTTTAAAAATGGCTTCTGTAGAGAAGGTAAAAGACCTGGGATTTGGGGGGAAGAAAGCATTTTATGTCATTAATTCTACCACTATTTAAAACAGTTTTTTGTTTTGTTTTGTTTTGTTTTTTGTTTGTTTGTTTCCAGTACTGGGAATCGAACCCATGACCTCACGCTTGCCAGGCAGGTTCTATGCTGCTGAGCTAAATCCCCAACCCCTATTCTACCACTATTTGAGGGTTGCTTCCAATGAACAGAAATATTCCAGAGACAAGGAAACTCAGAGGCACTAGATGTAGTTGTCTTCTGCCATGTTTTGATGCGTTTTGCAGAGACCTTCCTTAGTGGGAGAAGGGCGGGCGCCATATCATTACAAGGATAATAGATGATGCCCTTATGCAAAAATAGTCCTAAAAATATGAATTAAGATCTTCAAAGAGGCCATTCAGTTTATTTGACTGTCCTTGTTCTAACACAACCTAATATAGGCCGAACTCCAATTCTGATGAGAAAGACAAAACAGCCAAGGGGGAGAAAGACAAAAGTAGAGGAACAAAGGCCTTGAATGTAAAATGCTGTCATATAAATTGTCCAAGTCAGGCTGGGGATTCAGCTCAGTGGCACAAGCGCCTGCCTGGTAAGTGCAAGGTCCTGAGCTCAATCCCGGTACCACACACACACACACGCAAAAATTGTCCAAGCAGAGGGAATTCAAGAAGGGAACATATCAAGCACATTCAAAACACCAAGAAGTGTGCATGAATTCAAGCCAAGGTAGGTCCAGGAACAATGAGAGCTAGAGCCTAACATTTTCATGTCTAAGTCATTAGAAAATAAGAGCTTTCTAGTGCTTCTCAAATCTGTAAGACAAGTATATTTTTTCTCTTTGAAAAGATAAAATTGAAATTGAGTTTCATTATTAAAGGCTTCATATATAAATATCACTTTATAAAGTAAGGACCCACTTATTTTTACACACTTGCTTATTAACTGAATCCATTCTAAACTGCTCAAGCTAATAGAATAGTAGCAAATTTTATTGATAATTTTGTCATATAGATATATTTTGCTAGTCACTTTTTCTTAGTATACTCTAAAATCATTCAGTCATTATAAAGTATACATTTTGACATCTTTTAAATAACACTCTGAGTTAGAGAATATGTCTCCAGAAAGAAATGAATTTTATCTCAGGAAATGTCACACTTTAACAAAAAACTATTAATCTAACACCTATTTTTATAAAATCTTGTTAAAATATTTTCCCTACTGTTATCTTTTGGCATATGTTAAATTAACTATTACAAGCATTTGATATTTGGGAGGGGTCACAAATGCCAGAAGCTACATATGATTTTTCTGTTTTGGAAAAATTTCAAAAGCTGACTTTTGTACTTCAAAGATGATTTGCAGCAAAATACCAACTGACACTGTGTTTTAAAATTTTAACATTACAATAAATTAAAACAAGAGGCAAATTTCTAATGATAAGCAGGCTATGCATAGAAAATCAATTTAAATGTCCAGATCAATACTGTAATTTTGATAGGCATTATATTCCAGGAGTCTTAATGGCTAAAATATTCTCCCTGTAGATACCATGAATACAAACATATCCTACCATTTAGACCACTGAGTGTTCAGGCACTTGAGATGAATTGTGTGTGATTATTAGCTTTTCTCAAGATTTTCATTTTACTTAAAATGGAAATAATTTTCTAAAGGAAAATATCTGAGTTATTTTATTTTTCTCAAAGATATTCAAGATTACCTCAGTAGGAAAGTAATTAGTGAGCTTGCTTAGAATCTGTGAATGCATTTTTAAAATTTATTATTGATCTTTTTTTAGGTTGTTAGAATAGAAATTTCAAGAAAATTGCTTTCCAGTTACCTGTATTATCATCTATTAAATTATTACTATAAGACAAGGAATAAATTTGATAAACCAGTCTAGGCCTTTTCTTAGAAGACTGTTGTCATGATTTTTAATTATGTGCTTTAGAAACAAAACGTTAAACATAAGATGTTAGTGGTTTTATGATTTCTAGATATTACCAATTGCCAGAAAATATTTTTAAAATTATTACAATCCATTATAATTTGTCACAGCTTTGAAACATTATAGTTGCTTGAAATGCTAATAATACTATGTTTCATTTTGTTGGCCTGTTTCACATATAAAGTTTGCATTATTAAGATTTACAGTTTTTATTAAAACTGAATTATTGTTTTAAATGATTTTGGAGTAGGTAGACAAATAATTGAAAATGGTTTGTTTGTAAAAAGAATTTTAGTTTAGTTAATGATCAGTGAAAATTTTTGACAGGCACATTATAAGCATTCATTTATCATTATTAAAATGTACAAAGTGTTTTAGTTAATCCTATATCATGAAACAATCCCTTGAATTATTCCCAATTTTTTTCTTATCTCTCTACATATTAAGCATTAGGTATTTTTATTCTTAAGGTAAAAATGATATTTTAAGAAAAGATACATCCTATTAAAACTACTAGACTTTTAATGACAGAAGACTTTTGAGAATTCATTATATGTTCAGTAAAATAATAAGTTCAACCAACAGTTTATATGACAAAATTGATAGTGTCATAAATCTGAAATTTTCTAAAACCACTGTCCTTGGCTTCCGTTTCACCATGAATTTCTTGACTTATTGAAGAATATATACTAAATTTCCTGCTAATCACTTTAAATCTCCTGAATCCAGTAAAGTCTTTATGGATATGAGAAATTTCACTTTTTTTCCCAAGTCTATAAACAACTCATGACATCCAATTGCCTACATAAGTTACATCTTTCTCAGAAATACTATTGCCAGTGGGGTGGTAACACATACCTATGATCCTAGAAGCACCTCTGAGAATTAGAGGATGCCTGGACCATATAGTGAATTCAAGGCCAGCCTAAAATACATCACTAGACCATGTCTCAAAAACAAAACAAAACATCTCCCCCACAAAAAAAACTTCAAACTATTGGTATCCTTGTTCCATAGAGCAATCCTAGCAAGACCGAAATGTTTTAAAAAGTGGTCAGAAATATCATTTCTGTACAGACCACTTCACAGTGTGGCGGTGGTAGGAGGCAGACAGGCAGGGAAGCAGGCCAGCAGATAGAGAGACAGACAGAGAGACTGAGAGACAGAGAGAGAGAGACAGGGACAGAGAGACAGAGAGAGACAGACAGTCTTCTTACAAAACAGTTGAAAAGTCAGAGACAAAGGTGAAAATGACTTTGTGACTTTTAAAAATTTTTTAGCAGTGTCACTCAAGTGTACCTATTCAATATAAAAAAGATGAATTTAATCTTTCATTTTATTTCTTTAGAACCACAAAGTAAGAATTTACAAGCTAATATGTAAAAGTTACAGTTTTTCACCTGTATAAAAAAGTATTTTACTAATACTTTATATCAGTTAATTCATTTGAACATTTCTTTGTTTGCAATAAAAATCTCTATTCCTCAAATTATTGTTTAAATTAGCTTTATTATTTTACCAGGCCTCTCATTAATTAATGTTTTAAATAATAGCACTCCTTGCAATGAAAACCATGCTTTTAGCATATTGAAAATTACTCTAACAGAATGTTTTATTCTTCTAAAGCACTGATAATAACACTTGCTTAGGTATAATATGAGAATGAGAAATTCTGAGCATATTCTATAAAAGGAGCTTAATATTGATCTTTTAAACCTCTTTAACTGGGTGTGGAGAAAAAGATCTTCCTTATGTCGATGTCTGATTCTTTCATCTATATTGTTATTAAACATTCCTTTTCAAAAATACATACAACTTTACTAATCTATCAATAAAACATACATAATTATTCTGAGTTCTGACCTAAAAATATTTAGTAATCTGATGATAAATACATCTCTTTATTTCAGAGTGAAAAACCAATTTTTATGCACCTTCATGTTTCTTTGATAATTTAATTATCAGTAATCTTTATTCTTCTAGCTCTTAAATGCATGAAACTGCAAAAAAGACATCAAGAGACAAAATTAGAATAATTAGCAAATGTTTTAATGAACAACACTGCTCAATGATTTCAGTGTTATTTTTAAAAGCATAATTGAAGAAATTTCAAATACAGTACTCATTAAAAAACAGGACTAATCTCTAAATATATGAAGAACTCGAACAAATTATACCCTGGAAAATAAAAGGTCCAATCAAAAATGGACAATTTCAATAACACTTCTCAGAAAAATTGCAAATGGTCAATGAATATGTGAAAAAATGTGTAACATAAATGTCAGTCAAAACAACACTGACATGGCATCTTAAACCTGGAAGAATGAGTATCACCAAGCAATCAATATCGAATGTTAGCAAGGCTGTGGGGTAAAAAGAACCCTTGTACATTCTTGGTGGGAATGCAAACTAGTACAGTTACTATGGAATCAGCATGGAGATTCGTCACAAAGCTAAAAACAGAAATACCATTTGACCTAGTTATTCCTCTTTTAGATAGCTTTCTAAAGGAGTTAGAAATCATCTGACAATGCTATATGCGTACCCAAGTTTGTAGTGACATAATTTATAACGGCTAAATCTTGGAAATGGCTTACATGCCTACTATCAGAAGAATTGATACAGGAAATGTGGTATTTATATACAATAAGTACTACTCTGATATAAGATAACTTGGATTTGTAATAAATAGGTGCACAGCAAGGTCATAATATTCAATGAAATAAATCAGACACAGAAGCTTCAATACTGTATGGTTTCTCTTACATGAAAACCCTCCAATGTAAATGAGAAAAATGGAAGATAGACAATGTCAATAGGGAGATATTTAAATCTTTAGTTTATTAATTTCAGCTGTGTTTTTATTATTTCTTTCCATCTACCAGTTTGGATTTGACTTGATTGTTTTTCAAAGAATACGAGATACATTATTATTTGTCTGAGGTATCTCTAAATATTGATTGATTGATTGATTGATTGAGGCAAGGTCTCACTATGTAGCCCAGGGTGTCCATGAACTGACTATTTAGCTCAGGCTGGCCACAAACTCACAGTGATCCTCTTGCCTCAGCTTCCGGAGTGCTGGGATTGCAGGGATGTGCCGCCATGCCCAGCTCTGAATTTGTGATATACGCAGTCAAGGCTATCAACTTTCCTATCAGAACTGCCTTCTCTGTACCCTGAAGAGTCTGCTATGTTGTGTTTCTATTTTTATTTGATTGTACGAATCTTTTATTTTATCTCAGATTTCGTCAGTGATCCACACTTACCATTCAAAATATATTATTTATTTGTATTTGTTTATGTACTTGCTGTAATACCACTCTCTGCTATCTATTTTCATTATTTTATAACCTGATAAGATACAAGAAGTTATTTCCTTTGTTCTATTGTTTAAGACTTGCTGTGTGTCCTAAAGTATGTACTTTAGGAAAGTTTCATGAACTGTAGAAAATGTATTCTTTGTTAGAGTTTTATATTTATGACTGTTATGTCTCAGTTTTAAACCATTCACACATTTTTTTGATTTCCTAGATGAACGTCAATTTGCAGACAATAGAATAATGCAGCAGCTCAATAACATATCTTTGCTTTGGACTGCTTTGGCCTAATCCTTAATATGCTTTACAAATAATATTTCTGGAATAAGATGTGGAGTTTATTAATTCTATGGTTAAACAAATCAGCAAATCTTTGTTGATGGGATAAATACAAGCTGTTAGCATAGTTTTTTTCCAGGAATAAGTCATCTCTACTTTCTTTACTTTTTTCATCTTTGGCCATTAACAGATCACAACCAATTGTCTCAATACTCCTTGGTCCTTCATTATCCACCTCTTAGACTGTCTTGAGAATTTTGATGTCATACATAATTTTTCATGTCTTCCTTTACAATCTACACTGGTACACTTGACCCAACTATCAATTCCCCTGTGATAGTATAGAATGTATTTTTATGGTATACACCTTCACATTTGTAGAGTTTTACAGTTGTTTATTAATTCATGTCATTTCAACACATCAGGGGCAAAGACTGACTTCTTTCATCATTGTGTAACTATTGGCTGGTAGAACAATTAGATTTTAATAGGTGTTTAATAAATGCTAAATGAATGAATCAGTCTGCATGTGTAGCATATTTAAACTGTTTTGAAAATGTCTCATAAAATTAATTTCCCTCAAAACATATTAAACCTTTAAAAACTATTTAATTCTTCAGATTATGATGAAAATGACAGTCTTTTGTTATGAGATGTTTTGTAAAACCTTCTTATAAGTCCCTAGGAAAAACAACAAAACAAATAGGCATTTATCCGTATTGCACAGCTGTTTATCTTTATTATTACTTTCTATTTGGAAAGTAATAGATTTGTTTTGTTCGTAATACTGAGAAACTGCGCTAATATAGCAAAGCAAGTACTTTTGTACTTTTAAACAAGTACAAAATAATATAAAATAAAATGATTCTTTTCCCTCTCCTGAAACTATTGCCTCACTGCCTGAGGGTGACAAAAGGAATGATATACATTTCCATTTTCTTTTTATTGTCAGTTATGCATACAATATGAAATATTAAACTTCTTAAGATATAAAATGAGAAATTTAAATATTATCACATTTGTGGCCTATGTGCAACAATATTTGTGGATTTAATATCATTTTAAATATGCAAATACATGCAAACATCATTAATGATCCACAGCTATAAAAGTTCAAATTATTTCTGAGTAATTATTGCAATCTTTTTCTCTAAAGAAGACACATGAACCTTAATTATTACATTGGTGCCTGCTAAAGGAAGGTGATTGAAATAGTGGTCTAATATATACTCTATTTTGATAATAATTGCTCAATATTTTTTCTTATCTTTATCTTTTTGCATAACTGGTAGTATTTTCCTCCTGCACAATGTTATAATTGCGTTTATTTCCTAGAATACATGTGTGCTATTTATGTTTGTGCTTATTTTTGTTTCTCCCCTGAGAAATGCAACCTTTTCTTGTGTTTCCACTTCCTACCATTCCCATCTTACTACAAGTGTGAATTGCTCTGGACTGATCAAATTCAAGGACATCACATAAGGCCATAATCAGTGGTAGGAAATCAGTCAGTGATGCTCATATCAAAGTTCTTTGGGAATAGTTCCATTTTCATATGCTCCCAACCTTTCACTGAGTCATTTCACACTACTGTAATTTTGAGAATTCCCTTTCTCAGCATTGGAGTAAAGTCTTCCTTGCACATTATTTAATTTTTTACTGTTACAGATTCTTTGTTTTGTCTCTACCTAAAAGTACGATGGTAAAATCTGATTCTGACTAGGTGAAGTTGTTTTGAATATGCAAGGGGAAGCTGTGGCACAAACTTGCTGCACTCTCTGTCTCCTAGGTTAATGTCTAGGGCAAAGAAATGTGCTCCTTAAATTTACCTTGGGAATTTTAAGAAGATAAAATGTTGAAGATAACCATATTTAGAGCATGCTCAGTTACTAACAAATGACAAAATTTAGTTTTGGAATGCTATTTGTGTTAAATTGCAAAATAACTAGTACATAGGATGTTTATTTGAGTATTACTCCACTCACAGTAGTAAGTTCTACCCCTTTTGGGGAATAATTTTACTTTCCAAATAAACTGGTATAATTATTTTCCTTGGAAAATCATTATTTGTAAACTATTATAGTAATAACACAGCTGTCTGTATAAATAAAAGTGTGTGTGTGTGTGTGTGTGTGTGTGAATTGAGGCTATAACAAGTACAAAGTTAAAAGTATTGACCCATTCCAGAAAATGTGGATTTGAAAGAACGCTGTTCAATTACAAAAGAAAGTAGAAAAATAAAAAGAAATTCTATGTTCATTGTATTTCTTTCAGCACAGCTCAACCTCACTGTAAAATTTTATTCATATACCTACATTGTAAAGTCAAGTATCTAAATTTTTTGACATAATAATTCAAATCCTTGAACTTATTTATAGATAGAAGTATAGTTTACCTTTAAATACAACGCCATCTCAGATTATAAAGTCCTTTTTCCTTGCGTATTTATAATGCTACAGTTTTCTAAGACTAACACTTTTAATTGAAATACATAAAATGTGAGTATATATGTGTGTTTATTGCTTATTTTTGTCTTTAAATTAATGTTATATGCTTTGAATGAAGAAAATAAATATGACAATCACAAGAGAAATGCAAATAAAAATCACAGTGATATATCTTACACATTTAGAATTGTCATACAACTGATTACAAATTTTGATGAGATTGTGGGGAAAATGGAATTTTTACATGTAGTTGGTGATAGTGGAAACAATACAGCTTCTATCAAAAATAGCATAAAAGAGGTTATCAAAAATATTAAAAATGGAAGTTCTAAAGCTGAGGACATAGCTCAATTGTAAACAACTTATCTAGCATGGATGAAAAAAGTAAATCAAAGGAAAGGAAAGGAAAAAGGAAAAAAAAAATCAACCATTTTATCCTGCAAATCCTTTTCTGAGTATGTATCCAAAAGAATTAAAATCAAAAACTCACGAAGACATCTGTATTTATATACATCTACCTATCTATCTATCTATATGTATACGTACCAGGAATTGAACTCAAGACTTCACGCTTGCCAGGCAGGCACTGTGGTACTGAGCTAAATCCTTGGCATTTTCCATGTATTTTGAAACATTATTCATGATAGTCAAAATAGAGGAAAAAACCCATCAATAAATAGCAATGGAAAATGGCTAAAATTAGGACTTTATGTTAAATTAAATTAGTCAAAAGAGAAGTAGTACCTGATCCTATTTATATGAAAATATTTAAATTATTCACGTGTAAAATTGCAAAATAGGATGCTGATTGCCAAAAGATAGAGTTTAAGGAAAATAGGGAATTTTTTAAAAGGAGGCAATTACAGTTACATAAGATGTACATGTTCTAGAGACCTGGCGTAAACATAATACCTATAGTTACCAATACTGAAGTGTGTATTTATTACTTTAGTTTTACTTTGAAAAGAACCAAACAATAAAAACAATGAAACAAAATTTCAAAACAAGGTAATAGGAGAGTAATAATGGTTAATACATTGCATGTTATTATGTTCAAAGTACATGCTCAGAGTACAAGATATAGGCATGAAAAATTGACTCAACAGTATTAGCACAAACTTTTTTGTTTATTCATGTTTTTATTTTAAAGAGAAAACAACAAAAGCAGAATAGCAGAAAGAAAAAAAAAACACAAAAATTATAAAAACAATGCAGAATTTCAAAACAAGATTGTAGGAAATCAACAGTGGATGTTGTAGTACTTGTTGTTATCTGCAAAGTAGTTGCTCATGTTACCAGATATATGTATGCAAAATTGATCAAATATTTAACATTAACTGTTCCTTTCAATAAGCCAATAAAAATTAGTAGTACAATTATCTTATCTATCTTGTGTGTATGTATATGTATATAAATATACAGATAGATAGATATAGATTTCCTTCCTTCTTTCTTTCTTTTCTTTTTTCCCTCATCCAGGTTGTTCTTTCCTATTGAGCAATTTCCTTCCATTTCACAATATCTATTGTACCTTTCAGTTTTATTTACTCTTTCAGGTTCTTACACAAGGGAGACAATATGATGTTTACATATGTGGGCCTCATTCATTTCACTAATGAGGTGCATCCATTTACCTATAAAAGCCTCAAATTTATCTTTTATGTAGCTGAGTAATATTCAGTTGTATAAATATATAAGACTTTTCTTATCCACTTCTCAGTTGATGGGCATTTGGGTTGTTTCCAAGGTTTAGCTAAGACAAATTGTGCTGCTATAAACATGGATGCACATATATCACTGTGGTATGATGTTTTTAATTCTTCTGGGAAAATACCCAGAAGTGGAATAGCTGGGGTAAGTGGGACCTCTAATAATAGTTTTTTGAGGAATCTACATACTGATTTCCACAGTAGTTTCACCAATCTATACTCGCACCAACAGTGGAGAAATGTTCCTTTTTCCCCATAGCCTCTCCAGGATTTGTTACTGGTTGATTTCTTGATGATAGTCATTCTTTCTGGGGTGAGATGGAATCTCACTGTTGCTTTAATTTGCATTTCTCAAATAATAATGATGTTGAACATTTTTTCATCTAATTATTTGGATTTGTATTTCTTCATCTGAGAAGTATGTATTGATCTATGCCTATTTTTGGACTGGGTTTTAAAATTTTGGATGTCTGAGTTTTTTCAGTTCTTTATATGTTCTAGATAGAAGTCCTTTGTCTGAGAGACAGCTAAAATGTTTTCCTACTCCGTGGCTTGTCTTTTTACTCTGTCAGTGACTTATTTTGAAGTACAGAAGATTTTTAATAGGATGAGATCTCAGTTGTTGATTCTTTGAAGTGTTTCCCAATACAATTTGGTTTTTCTTCATGAACTCTGAATACCTCTATGTCTTCAAGATTTTTACCTACTTTTTCTTCCAGTTGATTTAGTGGTTCTGCTTTAATATTTAAATCCTTGATCCATTCTGACTTTAGTTTAGTGCACAATACTAGTCATGGATATAGTTTTAGTCTCTGGCGTGTAGAGAGCCAGTTATTCCAGCACCATTTATTAAAGAGGCTATCTTTCTTCCAGTGAACATGTTTGGCCCCTTTGTCAATGATAAGGTGGCTGATTACGTCTGTAGTTGTGTCTGCATCTTCTAATCTGTTCCACTGGTCGTCAAGTCTAATTTTTTTTTCAGTACCATGCTGATTTTATCACAGTAGCTTTGAAGTATAATTTCAAGTCAGGGATTGTGATGCCTCCTGATTTGTCTATGTTGCCCTATATTGCCTTTGCTGTTCTAGGTCTCCTCTGGTTCCAGAGGAATTGTAGGAGAATTTTCTCTAATTCTGTGAGGTATGCAGATGGTATTGTGATTGCGATTGCATTAAATCTGTATAACAGTTTTGGAAGTATGTCCACCTTCACAATGTTGATTCTTCCTATCCATGAGCAAGGTATATCTTTACTTTTTCAGATATCCTCTTCAATGTCCTTTTTCAGAGTACTGTAATTTTCAATATATATAAATCTCTTACTTCCTTCATTAGATTGATTCATAAGTATTTCATTTTTTTTGGATTCTATTGTCAAGTGTGCAATTTCCCTAATTTATGTCTCAATAAGTTAGTTGTTTGTGTACAAGAATGCTATTGATTTTTGAGTATTGATTTTGTATCCAGCCATGCAACTGAATTTAGTTATTAGCTTTAGGAGTCCTTTGGTGGAGTTTATGGGTCTTCTATGTAGCATATCATGCCATCTGTCAATAATGATCATTTAACTTCTTCCTTTCCTATACTTATTCTTTTTGTTTCTCTCTCTTGTCTAGTTGCTCTGCCTAATGTTTCCAGAGCTATGTTGAAAAGGAGTGGTGGCAGTGGACATCCTTGTTTTGTTCATGAGTGAAATATTTCATTTTTTGTCCACTTTGTGTGATGATGGCTGTTGGTTTGTCATAGATGGCTTTTATCAAATTGAGATAAAGACCATCTATTCCAATTTTCTGTAGGATTTTCATCATGATTAAGTACTGAAGTTTATCAAAAGCATTTTATGCATCTACTGAGATGATCATGTGATTTTTGTCTCTGGTTCTGTCCATACGGTGTATTACATCTATTAATTTGCATATGTTGAACGATCCCTGCATTCCTGGGATAAACTCCACCTGCTCGTGGTATATAATCTTCTTGGTTAAGGGTGGATTCTGTTTACCAGTATCTACTGAAGATTTTTGCATCTGTGTTCACTAGGGAGATGGGCCTGTAGTTCTCTTTTTTGGCTGAATCTTTCTCTTGTTTTGGTATCAGGATAATACTTGACTCCAGGAAAGAGTTAGGGAG